>NC_086447.1:182186917-182429417 GCF_028390025.1 Pseudophryne corroboree
GGGGGGTGACGGCGTGCTGTGGGAGTGAGCATCTAGACACGGCTAGCATTCAGTTCCCTTCAGGAGCTAATGGTGTCCTGTCAGCCAGAAGCAGAGCCATGAAACTCTGAGGAAGTTGGTTCTGCTTCTGCCCCCTCAGTCCCACGAAGCAGGGAGTCTGATGCCAGCAGATCTCCCTGAAAATAAAAAACTTAACATAAGTCTTTTCAGAGAAACTCAGTAGAGCTCCTCAGAGTGCATCCAGTCGACCTGGGCACATTTCTAAAACTGAGGTCTGGAGGAGCGGCATAGAAGGAGGAGCCAGTTCACACCCAATGAAAAGTCTTTACAGTGCCCATGTCTCCTGCGGATTCCGTCTATACCCCATTGTCTTGATGTCGTCCCCAGCATCCTCCAGATCCATCTGGATAGCATGTAAAAAAAAAAATTTTAAATCGGTGAAACATCGGAAAAAAGTCTGAAAAACGGCCGTTTTTTTCGGACCCGATGTATTACCGGGGATAATTGGATATCCCCCTTAATATATTATTGGCGCCACCTGTGTTGAAATATTTAATTGATACAGGTGTTTTGCAATCATAAATTAAGAAGGAAGTCCAGGTAGAGAGCACTTTGTCCTCCTGGAATGGGTCATGGTGGGATGTATAGATTGTGTATATTGAAAATTTAAACCAACGGTGTATATTAGTTTTAAACTAATAGTTTAGCAATGCCTGGGTACTGTTTATTAGTAGCTCCACCTAATTAAATGACAGCTTCACTGCTCAAAAAAATAAAGGGAACACTTAAACAACACAATGTAACTCCAAGTCAATCACACTTCTGTGAAATCAAACTGTCCACTTAGGAAGCAACACTGATTGACAATCAATTTCACATGCTGTTGTGCAAATGGAATAGACAACAGGTGGAAATTATAGGCAATTAGCAAGACACCCCCAATAAAGGAGTTGTTCTGCAGGTGGTGACCACAGACCACTTCTCAGCTCCTATGCTTTCTGGCTGATGTTTTGGTCACTTTTGAAAGCTGGCGGTGCTTTCACTCTAGTGGTAGCATGAGACGGAGTCTACAACCCACACAAGTGGCTCAGGTAGTGCAGCTCATCCAGGATGGCACATCAATGCGAGCTGTGGCAAGAAGGTTTGCTGCGTCTGTCAGCGTAGTGTTCAGAGCATGGAGGCGCTACCAGGAGACAGGCCAGTACATCAGGAGACATGGAGGAGGCCGTAGGAGGGCAACAACCCAGCAGCAGGACCGCTACCTCCGCCTTTGTGAAGGAGGAACAGGAGGAGCACTGCCAGAGCCCTGCAAAATGACCTCCAGCAAGCCACAAATGTGCATGTGTCTACTCAAACGATCAGAAACAGACTCCATGAGGGTGGTATGAGGGCTCGACGTCCACAGGTGGGGGTTGTGCTTACAGCCCAACACCATGCAGGACGTTTGCCATTTGCCAGAGAACACCAAGATTGGCAAATTCGCCACTGGCGCCGTGTGCTCTTCACAGATGAAAGCAGGTTCTCACTGAGCACATGTGACAGACGTGACAGAGTCTGGAGACGCCAAGGAGAACGTTCTGCTGCCTGCAACATCCTCCAGCATGACCGGTTTGGCAGTGGGTCAGTAATGGTGTGGGGTGGCATTTCTTTGGGGGGCCGCACAGCCCTCCATGTGCTCGCCAGAGGTAGCCTGACTGCCATTAGGTACCGAGATGAGATCCTCAGACCCCTTGTGAGACCATATGCTGGTGCGGTTGGCCCTGGGTTCCTCCTAATGCAAGACAATGCTAGACCTCATGTGGCTGGAGTGTGTCAGCAGTTCCTGCAAGACGAAGGCACTGATGCTATGGACTGTCCCGCCCGTTCCCCAGACCTGAATCCAATTGAGCACATCTGGGACATCATGTCTCGCTCCATCCACCAACGCCACGTTGCACCACAGACTGTCCAGGAGTTTGCGGATGCTTTAGTCCAGGTCTGGGAGGAGATCCCTCAGGAGACCATCTGCCACCTCATCCGGAGCATGCCCAGGCATTGTAGGGAGGTCATACAGGCACGTGGAGGCCACACACACTACTGAGCCTCATTTTGACTTGTTTTAAGGACATTACATCAAAGTTGGATCAGCCTGTAGTGTGTTTTTCCACTTTAATTTTGAGTGACTCCAAATCCAGACCTCCATGGGTTAATAAATTTCATTTCCATTGATAATTTTTGTGTGATTTTGTTGTCAGCACATTCAACTATGTAAAGAACAAAGTATTTAATAAGAATATTTCATTCATTCAGATCTAGGATGTGTTATTTTAGTGTTCCCTTTATTTTTTTGAGCAGTGTATTTTATTTTCTTGTAGTGGAACAAGGATAACTTAAACAACCTTAAAATACACTTAGGGGTATATTCAACTGAAGTCGAAAGCTGCAGTTTGTCGAAAAGACAGCAGTTTTCGACATTTTTAGGTTGGAAGGGGTTCCGACCTATTCAATCTAACCCCAAATTATTCGACAAGTCGAGGAATTCGACTAATCGAAAAGCACGTGGATCGGCGGAATAGCTGCCGATCCGCGTGCTTCTGTCGAAAACGGGGCCAAAACACCCTTTTCGACCATCTCAAAAGTCAAATTGAGATGCGGGAGCAGAGACGGGGGAGAGGAGGAGACGGGGGAGAGCCGCGGGCAGACGGGGGAGAGCAGCGGCTATAGCAGCGTAGTCGGAGGATGTGTCACAGCAGCGTCCACCGGCACCGGCAAGCAAGACCTTGCTTGCTGGAGCCGGGTGGACGCAGCCGTGAGCGGCGGCTGTGACACATCCTCCAGCTACGCTGCTGTAGCCGCTGCTGTAGCGCTGCTCTCCCCCATCTGCCCGCGGATCTCCCCCGTCTCAGCTCCCGCATCTCAATTTGACTTTTTTAAAGTCGACTTGAGATGGCATTGAATAGCCCTGGTCGGATCCATTCCGACAAATGAATGTCGGAATGGATCCAACTTCAATTGAATATACCAGATAGAAATATAAAATAATTTATCTTGTCACATGCAAGAATAGCATCAGCCTCTGTACTACTTACACACTGGGACAGGATTGAGGAGGACCCTCTGTGTGTATATCTCTAGACCCAAATGGTTTAGTTGCATAAAAGTTTACACAGGATTCAGACAACCAGGCAGGGATGAGAAAACCTGGGATCCCTCTGTCACTTACAGCTCTCTTCACCCTCCTAGTTCTCCTCTGGTCAGAAAGCTCCGTCAGTAGCTAATGAAATATGATATTCCTGTGTCTCTGCCTGCGCTGTGCTTTGACCGGGGGGCCCCTTACAAAGGGGGGCTCGGGGTACAGTATGCCCTGCATCCCCCCCTTAATCTGTCTATGTTTGCCAGTTCCCCACAGCACCACAGCGGTGGGACCTGGTGGACGTCACTTCCGGTGTGATGTTATTGCTGAAACTGGAAGTGAATTGCGGATGCCAGGTGCACGGACTGGAGGCTGGAAGGGACCTTCTGTATATACTTAAACTTGTTTTGTGAGCACTGGCACTGTGTGCCCTGATGATGGGGTTACGCACCTTGAAAATTAAAGCACCATTGTTTTCACTGAATATCAGCCTAGGAGTGCCACCTTATCTACACATACACACACACACATACAGTATATTGCAGTAGTGTAAAAGCTGTGGAATACAATATATAGAACACCGTTCAAATTTTAGATTTTGCAATTCATGGGCTTCATGGCAACATTCATGCACCTTTTTGTTTATGGTATGTAAATTCTCGACTCGTTAGTGAAAACCAGCGTTTCTTAAAATTCTTCTTCCCAATTCGGTTTCGGCCCTGTGCACGTTTATACATCTCTCTATTGGAAAAAGAGGATAAAACAGATTAATGTACAACTCAAGGTTACGTCAATAATTTTGCTCTCTCTATATTGATCACATTTGTCATGGTTTTACTGAAGACCTGCTTCTTCTCCATATCATTCCCTCCTATTCTTCATGCCATAGCTTAGCATCAACTGTAACATGATTTTAGTACATGAATAGGTATATATCTATGATAGGTCATGTTGCCAAGGTATGCAAACTCCTCAAAAATGTATTTTAAAATAGCGTGAGCCAGACAATTACAGAGAGTTGGGATGGAGAATGCTGTAAAAGGCTATGGGGAAGGCTGTAAGAGCCTATTACTTTGTAGGAATGGTGGTTTTAGGACTGTTTTCTTGGAGCTGCAATCATTGTATGTAACAGAGGCTTAATAGACAGAAACCCAACGTTTTCAAACACAAGTTGTTGCCCTGACTTTCTCTGTTTTCCGAATACCAACTGCTGGATGTATAATAGAATGTATAGCAATAGAATGGATGGTGAGATCGCTACATCCTGGTCTGTCATATTGGAGGTAGAAGAAAAAACAGAAAGCATAGCACTCGCTTAGCTTTTCTACAATATTCCCATGTTATTCAGCATCTGGTCCAGTCCTCTGGGTGGTGGGGTGGGTGAACAAATTAGATCTAATTGGCTCAATGCTGATTAACAATGGGCCCTTGCTGGTACACCTGGGCTAGATAATATGAAGCACACTTTTTAAATTAATAATATCTTCTGGTGCCTTAATTAAATAAAATAAATAATAAATGTAATGCCCCCTCTGAAACTAACAAAATGCCCCCATATAAAATATTTTTGTAAAGATTGTACTGTTTTACTAATGCAATAATAAAATAGTGCCACCCCTACTTGCAATAAATCAGGAGTTAAGAAGCCTGGGCTCTTCATAGCACGTTGCGTTCGGGATATGTCTTTTGTTTTTTTGTTTTTTAAACCCCACTGGACAACGATGGATTAAGCCAGGAATTAGGGAACAGGCAAGTATTAAGGCAGATAATTATTTACTTCTGGTAGCAATTTTTTTTTCTTTAATACAAATGGGGGCACTTTTTTATTATTGAGAAATAATATATTTATTTATAAAGGGAGAATATTTTATTATTTATTTAAAATCAGGGACACTACATTTTTTTCTTCTTCTAAAGATGCACTCATTTATTATTAAATATCTACTTAAAACACCAAAGGATATTATTATTTAATAAGGGGGCAAATTTGTATTCAGCATTGGGCTGGTTAGCTCTACAGAAGGTAGAGATTTATCCACTCCCCCTAGAAGACCAGATTCAATTCTTAATAGCACAGACCCTACTGTAGAATGCAGGCAGCTTATTTTTGTTTGGGGTTTTCACCCTCACAATTGCCAGGTATTAAATCTGATGATTATTTGCATTCTATTACATTCTCCCCTATATCTTTTTATAGTTAACCTTTATAGACTCCGTCTTCATAATTGCTCTACACAGAGCTGGGTGTTCGAGTTCAGAAATAAAAAACTTATGTAACAGAGAAGAGAACATCAAGTATGTATTATCATCACCAACAGTCTCTATTATAAAATATCTCACTCACAGGAAACAAAACTGGCATCTATTGTGTTAATGAAAGCCTTACCCTTCTTTCAGAATGACAGATTCACTCATTCCACTTGGCTCCTTACTTTCAGTAGATGAGATTTCCTTTAAGAACTGGATAAGAGTAATGAGAAGGTTAGAACACTATAATGCTGCTTTCACATCGCAAAACCTGCTTTTGAAACGGTGCTTTAAACGGTTCTTAAAACGGGTCTGAGCAGTTAAACCCCCTTCACATTGCATGTTGTAACCAGTATATTACCATTTCATTACCGTTTTGGTACCTTTCACACTGAACCCGTTTCACCCATACAAAACAGTGGTTGTCATTTTAAATGTTTATTTCCTGCTTCTGCCTGGTGACATCACACATGGAGACAGCCTATCACCTTCTGGGGCTTGCAAATACTGTTTCAGACCCTTTCACACTGCACAATGAAACGGGTCTGAAACGGGTAAGGACCCTGCTTTTTTACCGTTTAAAAATACCGGTATTTTGTAAACGGTAAATTGAAGGTGACCCTTTCACATCGCAGCTCAAACCGTTTAGGAAGCCAATAAAAACGGCAAATTACCGGGTACAAGCTGCGGTGCGAAAGAGGTATAAGGTTACCTATTTGCATTCTAGCAAAAAAATACACTTCATACTGGGGCAAAAATTCCCAATCAGTATGTAAGAATGCAAAGTGCATTCTTATTTCTGTATTATATTATAGGAAATCTGTTATGCCAAGTAAAAAACAAAAACTTCAAGGCTTGAGGATAGGGGCTTCATTACATTGCCAAAATGAAGCCATGGAATAACATGGAAGTGAAGCACACCTGATCGAATGCTTCACTGTTCTCCCTTCTGTACACTGGTTCTCACATTGAAAAGACCAGATTGCTACAGTAATAATAATAATAATAATAATGGCCCTTATTATACAGGCAAGGGAAAGTGGGTAGCGTTTTAAAAGAAAAAAAAATCTTTATAAGAAAAAGGTCCTTAAAGCTGCACTTCCACTATGGAAGAGAGCAGAACACCGCAGTCTCACAGCTCAAGCGGAACAGTGTGACATTCTGACAATGACCTAACCAAAATTAGAAAAAGATAATCATTTCAATTAGTTTGAGACTCTGGGATCTGGGTTAAGTTGCTAGATCAGGCATTCCCAACCACGGTCCTCGAGGCACACTAACAGTGCAGGTTTTAGTGATATCCAGGCTTCAGCACAGGTGACTTAATTAGTAGCTCGGTTATTTTGATTTAACCATCGGTGCTGCAGCCTGGATATCACTAAAACCTGCACTGTTCGTGTGTCTTGAGGACTATGGTTGGGAATGCCTGTCCTAGATCCTAGAGTTAGAGTTGTTTGAAAGTTCATATGCTTCTACAAGCAACCACGTCTCCTAACCCAAAACTAGGTCTGCTTTGTTAATTTGAAAAAGGATGAAAAGAGGATTTTGGTACATACCGATAAATCCATTTCTCTGAATCCACTCGGGGACACTGGAACAGCTTATACAGTAGGGGTGTGAAGCTTGCAACCGGAGGTGTGGCACAATCTAAAAATCAAACATTGTTTGCACAGCCGGCTCCTCCCTCTTCACGCCCCTCATCCCTCAGTTTGGAAAATCTGACAAGAGAGAACTACAAACCAATGGCGATAAGCCTACCGTACAACAAATCAAACTTGTAGAATCGCGTGAACGTGTGTGCTGATCACCACGTTGCCACTCTGCAAAGTTGAGTAGTAGATACACCTCTGGCTGCCGCCCATGAGGCACCCACTGATCTGGTAAGTATGGGCACCAACCTGACCCGGAACCCGTTTACCACCGGTTAAGTATGCTGGCCTAATGGTAAGCCTAATCCATCTGGCCAGGGTTTGCTTAGATGCCGGCCAACCCTTCTTTGGACCATCATAAAGAACAAACAAATGGTCCGACTTTCTGATGGACGACGTATTCTGCACGTATATCCGTAAAGCTCTTACGACGTCCAAAGACACGTCCCCATCTGCAACTCCTTGAAAAGATGGAACCACAATTGGCTGGTTTTGGCACGACAAAAAGATTCGAATAGAATCCCGTTCCTCTTTGAGAGTCGGGGACTGGAATAATTACTACTGTGCATAACAATTTATGAATTGCCATCCGTAATGCCTTCGCTTTCTGAGGACACTGAGGCAATCCTGTTGTAAAAAACTGACTGTGAGGGCGCTGTTGAAAATCTATTTTGTAACCCTGAGAGATAAAAATTGTTTATCCAAACTTCTGATGGGGTCTTGGCCCAGATGTCCCGAAAACCTTCCAGCCGTGCGCCCACCAAGGGGGACCCCAGGTGAGCTGGGAGACCATCATGCCACGGTCTTTTTAGCAGGTTTATCCTGTTTTCTGGCTGTTGTCTGTGAGCGACCTCTGCCTCCACGTGCTTGAGCACCTAAACCTCTTCCTCGGGCTTGAAAGGAATGAATTAAAAACTGGACCCGAATAACCTCTCCTGTGGAGCGGTTCTCGTATAAGGAGTAGGAAGAAAGGTGGACTTCCCTGCCGTCGTTTGTGAAATCCACTTGTCTAACTCTGGACCAAATAACATCTCCCCCCTCAAAGGGGATGGCTTCTACCGCCTTCATGGAGTCAGAGTCTCCCTACCATTCTCTGAGCCATAAAATCCTTCCAGCCGATATGGCCGAAGCGGAGATGCGTGACGCTATCTGGCTAGTATCCTTTGAGGCTTGACACAAATATGAAGCCGATTCTCGAATATGCTCCGCCAGTTGAGTAATCTCTTCCAGACTATTTTCCTCCTCAATAGCTTGTAGAATACATCCAGACCATGCTACTATGGCCTTGTTAACTGATAATCGTAGGTCTGTGTGCTGCACCTGCTGCTACAAAGATGGACTTTAAAGCTGTGTCAACCTTACGATCTGACGCAACCTTTAGAGTCGTTACATTTGGTATTGGTAAGATTGTCTTTTTAGACAACCTACCTAAAGAAGCTCCCACCACTGGTGGAGCCTCCCACTTCGCCATTACACTTTTTGGTAAAGGGTAATTTACTTGAAACCTCTTTGGAAATTGAAAGCGTTTATCAGGCTGCTTCCAAGCTTCTTCCATCTGAGTCTGGAGAGATTTAGGAATGGGAAACACTGCAGAAAGCGGTTTTTGGGATTCAAATAACTCAAAATTCTCTGGCTCCTTCCTCTTTAAAGTTTACGACCTCCTTTACCGCTTCAATAAGGGAATCTAGACCCGTGAGTGCCGTGTCCTCTTCCTGAGAACCGGCATCCAGGGTAGTTTCAATCAACTCACCTTCCTCTGCATCAATGATAAGACCCTCCTCCTCCTCTGACCCTTCTGATAATATGGGAAGAGGTTTCTTAACTGCCTTGCACACATTGGTCACTGCTTGTGCGGGCGGCTTTAATCTGATCATAAATTCTTCCATTGTCTTTGAGAATCCAGCAACCCATTCTGAATGCTGCTTGCAGGACTCCGCCATCTCCTTGGAGATCTTGGGGTATATGCAATTGCGGTCGAATTCCCGAAATTGTCGAAAAACTGGACTTTTTCGCCAAAAAAAAAAAATCGACAATGCAATTCAGTACTTTCCGTCAAAAAAACGGACTTTCAAAATTCGACTTTTTGAAATTCGACATTTGTCAAATTCGACTTTTCTGCAATGGTACAAATGCGCCAATTCGACAAAAGTATATTCAATTGAAGTTTGGAAATTCGACAACAGTGCTTTTAGACAGTAAATTCGTCATTTTCAATCCGCCACACTTTGGTGGGTAAATCTAATAAAAAAATTTGAAAACATGTTTTTTTTGGTGTTTTTTTTATTGGTAATAGCATATCTATTTATAGAAGGGATTAGGTACTTGGTTTGTCTTTTTGGGAGGCACAAGTATTATTTATATATTTTTTAAAATATTTTATTTTTATTTTTTAGATGGAATGGTAAAATCCCGCAAAAAAATGGCGTGGGGTCCCCCCTCCAAAGCATAACCAGCCTCGGGCTCTTCGAGCCGGTCCTGGTTCTAAAAATCCTGGGGGAAAATGGACAGGGGATCCCCCATATTTTTAAAACCAGCACCGGGCTCTGCGCCTGGTGCTGGTGCAAAAAATACAGGGGACAAAAAGAGTAGGGGTCCCCCGTATTTTTTACACCAGCATCGGGCTCCACTAGCTGGACAGATAATGCCACAGCTGGGGGTCACTTTTATACAGCGCCCTGCAGCCGTGGCATTAAATATCCAACTAGTCACCCCTGGCCGGGGTACCCTGGGGGAGTGGGGACCCCTTCAATCAAGGGGTCCCCCCCCCAGCCACCCAAGGGCCAGGGGTGAAGCCCGAGGCTGTCCCCCCCATCCAAGGGCTGTGGATGGGGGGCTGATAGCCTTGAGAAAATGACAAGAATGTTGTTTTTTCCTGTAGTACTACAAGTCCCAGCAAGCCTCCCCCGCAAGCTGGTACTTGGAGAACCATAAGTACCAGCATGCGGGAGAAAAATGGGCCCGCTGGTACCTGTAGTACTACTGGAAAAAAAATACCCAAATAAAAACAGGAGACACACACCTTGAGAGTAAAACTTTATTGCACACCTGCCGACACACACATACTTACCTATGTTGACCCGCCGACTGCCACGTCTCCTGATCCGACGATCCGGGGTACCTGTGAATCAAATTATACTCACCTCATTCCAGTGTCCAGATATAAATCCTCGTACTTGGGAAAACAAATAAACGCACACCGGGACCAGCGGACTGAAAGGGGTCCCATGTTTTCACATGGGACCCCTTTCCCCGAATGCAGAGACCCCCCCCCCCCCGTGACTGCTGTCACAGAAAGGTCTCTTAAGCCAATCAGCGAGCGCAACGTCCTGGCACTCTGCTGATTGGCTGCACGTCTGAGCTGTCAGACAGCGCCTCGCAAAGCCTCTCCATTATACTCAATGGTGGAAACTTTGCGTCAGCGGTGAGGTCACCCGCGGTCAGCGGCTGACCGTGGGTAACCCCACCGCCACCCGCAAAGTTCCCACCATTGAAAGTAATGGAGAGGATTTGCGATGCGCTGTCTGAGGTCACACGCGCATACAGCCAATCAGGTGAGTGCAACGAAGTAGCGCTTCCTGATTGGCTGAAGGGACCTCGGTGACAGGAGTCACGTGGGGTCCCGGCATTCGGGGAAAGGGATCCCCTGTCCATTTTTTCCCCGGATTTTTAGAACCAGGACCGGCTCGAAGAGCCCGATGCTGGTTATGCTTTGGAGGGGGGACCCCACGCCATTTTTTTCCGTGTTTTTTCCCGTTTTTAAAAAATCGGAACAAAATCCGTCAAATCTGCAGTTTTTCGTCGGCGAGACTGTTGAATTCGTTTTTTATTGCATATGGTCAATTTCGGCACCCACTTGCCGAAATTAGACTCTCGAATTGTGTCGAATTGAAAAACGGCCGAAAAATTGCCGCGATTCGCCGCTAATTGCATATACCCCCTTATCTGCTAGGGTATGTTCCCATGACTTAGACGGAGCACTGCTCCCGGGTGGAGCGTCCCTGTCTAAACAGGAATCGCACTTCCAGAGCTGCCAACCCTCACGCTCTTCTTGTTACATTTCTTGCAAACATAATATGTCGGAGAGGTCTTGGTTGGTGCTTTAGACATGTTGACTAAACCCCATCCCAGACCGTTTTGCAGTGCTTTCACCCTTTAAACTAGGAAGAGAAAGACAGAGATGGATGCAAAGGTAAATTGGAGTCACCTGGCTGAAAATATTTAATTATACATAGCCTGATGAAAATCGCAGACTAAAGGCATTGAAACGTTGCACTTTACTACGTGTCTGTACAGAATCATTTTGGAAACTGGAGTGCCGCACCTGCAGCTGTGTGTGTGTGTGTGTATATATATATATATATATATATATATATATATGAAAACAGATAGTATGAGCGCAAAAGACAAGGTAAAATTTTTTCCATATATAGAGAGTCCCGTAGAACTACAAGTCCAATAATGAACTAGGGACAATGTTCCTCAAATTCACTGACTGCCAAGAGCATTTGATGGAAGTCCCTTGTCAGTGTGCACTTCTGGAATTTCCAGCTGTCGCTTCCCCAATAATACCCGATCCCGGACGGGTGATAGTCCTGTCAAAGAAATTGAAGAAGCGGGGAGCGCCAATAGTGCATTAAAAGAGTAAGGGAATTTTATTTTTTAAAAATCCAAATAGGTAACAAGTAAAACCCGTACCATAAAAGGCGGTCAAACCACCGCTCGTATAACCGGCATAAGATTTACCCCACTGTGCAAAGCGGCATTCTTTAATTCCAAATCCAAATATCAGACCACGCCCATACGCGTTTCGTCATTCGACTTCGTCAGTAGGCCTGGTCTGAAGTCATAAAAGCATTATTGAATACACATATCATTGTTCTAATTGACCCATACAGGTTACATTCAAATGAATTACAGTACTACAGGGAATACAATGTCACATTTTCCTAATACAAATAATTCAGAATAGTAAATACTATAATTCTACAAAAACAGTTTTTTATATTTATGGAAAAAAGAAATTCATCAAGGCATCAAATAAAATATATAAAAAATATGTAAAATATATATATATATATATAACAAAGACCTTCAATTATATAATTAATTAAAAATCAATCATATAAATGAGCACTTCACTTATCAATGATATTAGCAAACAAAAACCACTCAGCTGACCATTCAGCACATTTATAGCTGCTTCCAAGAAATTAAATGCAGCTCACATGTATACATGGCATAGCACTATATATCCGCCCGTCGTCCGTTCAACGGACTCCTTATACTAATCCTGACAGTTACCTTTTTGTTGTTCACAGCGGTTACATCAATCTTCCCAATAGGATGTCAGTGCTCAAGTCGCCTGTGGCTTTCACCCCGTCACGCTATTCCCGTTTTTTATATCACTGAGAGCCCGTCGCATTGGCCCCGTCATTAACCTGTCAGGCGGCGCCCGGTCCTGACGTGAGCGGGTTTGATAAACAGGTGTACGGACCTTTCATTATGTTAAAGAACCAGCACTCATTTGTATAATCAGCTTATCAACAGAATAGGGGAACTAATAATAAAAACGGAACAAAACTGTTTCCGTACAAGCAGTGAGAACGAACACTACGAGGTGGAGGATAGGAGGAATATATGTAATACAGTTAATATGCAGAGATCTTCCCTGTCAGAAATAGATGTTTTACAAGAATAATGAGCTTCCAGATCAGTAAACGGAACATTGAATAAAATGTTTAAAACCGATCTCACGTTCCTATTTTAAAAACGGGGTCAATTCATATCCCTCGTTTAACCCATTTGGATACAAAGTATCTAATGTGACTATCCAAAATGTGTCACGATCCGGGTATCTGGACGCCATTTCTTACCCATCAGATGCCTCCTAAGGCTGGCTCAGCGCTCCAGGACCGGATCCCATCTGTTATCCTGATGTGTACATTCCTGTATCCTCTCCTGTCACTCTGGGACGCTGTCACAGTAAACGCCATATTACACCTGGCATGGCGTCTCCCGCGGCCTCCGCCGCCGTCCCTGAACTTCTGCATGCAGAGTGTCTAAGTGGCGATTACGTCAGCCGCGGCCTCCGCTGTGTCCGCGTGGTTGGATGTGCATCTGTCAGCCTGGCGCCTCCTGTCTCCGGTGGCCGGCGCCGCCATTACTGTTTTCATTACCACATGGATTACAAACCAAACTTCCCTCCAAGTGTCTGCATGGGCGCAGCCATCTTGGATTCTGTCAGCTGATCATTTCCACCAATCTGTTCTCAGTATTGATAATCTGCATAATTGCCTAGCCAATCCCTTCCTTGCTGCAGGTATAAATACACTGTGCCTGAGCAAGGAAGGCGTCAGTGCTTTGGTTGTCAAACCTAGTTCCTGTTTGTCTCTCTCCTGTGATTGTCTTCCAGGTTCCAGCTCCTGTCTCAAGACTTCCACCATAGAGACCCGTACCAGCATTCCACCTGCGGTGTAGCCTGACTCTCCAATCCATTGTGGATTCATCTGTTTCCAGCTACAACATTACCTGCTTCCAGCTCAGCTTCCAGCAGAGTACAGCTTCCCTTAAAGGGCCGGTGTCCTTTCTACACTTTACCACTCTCCACCGGTATTATTATTTCTCCGCTCTCAAGTTCTACATTTCAGTTCATATTTCATCGCTCCCAAGTTCATTTATTATTTAACTGGTTCCAGCCAGTACCCACTCCGTGCTAACAACAGTCTGGTTCCAGCCAGTATCCACAGCAGCTGTTTTATCTTCAGCAACCCAGCTTTTCCTGGAACACCAGCTGGCACAATCCTGGGTTATCTCCATTGCTACAGTCGGGCCTGGTAAGGACTTTCCATCTAGAAGATCATAAGAACTATCTCACACTACCAGTGCCCTGTGGCTCCTGCCATCCTGTAGTACCCAGGAACTGTATTTATTCTTTGCTGACTTTTACGTTTTCTTTTACTGCTGCTGTGTTGCGGAGTTGTCATAATAAACATCATTGACTTTTATCCAAGTTGTCGTGGTCACGCCTTCGGGCAGTTATTATTCATGTTACTTACATGTCCAGGGGTCTGATACAACCTCCCAGGTTCCGGTACATCTCAGCCCCTACAACTGAGGCTGCCTCCCGTCAGCTCAGGCCCTCAGTTGTGACAGTAAGCACTGACCTAATGAATCCAGCCGGAGACCAGGATCAAGCGGCCAGGCCGATGCAAGAACTGGCAGCCCGACTAGAACATCAGGAGGCTGCACAGGGCCACATCATCCGCTGTCTCCAGGATCTCTCTACTCGGCTGGATGGGATTCAGACAACTCTCCGTGGATCAGGCGCGTCTGGTGCGTCAACCACAGTGACTCCAGCTATAACCCCACCCACCTTACCCATTTCTGCTCCACGTCTTCATCTTCCAACGCCAGCAAAATTTGACGGATCTCCAAGATTCTGCAGGGGATTTCTCAACCAGTGTGAGATTCAGTTTGAGCTACAACCTGGCAATTTTCCCAGTGACCGTACAAAAATTGCCTACATTATTTCTCTTCTCAGTGGCTCAGCCCTTGATTGGGCATCACCGTTATGGGAGAGGTCCGACACCCTGCTATCTTCTTCCTACACTGCCTTCGTGTCAACATTCAGGCGCATCTTCGACGAGCCAGGCCGGGTAACCTCAGCTTCATCCGAGATTCTCCGTTTACGCCAGGGGTCACGTACTGTAGGACAATATCTGATACAGTTCCAGATCCTGGCATCCGAACTGGCATGGAACGACGAGGCCCTGTATGCTGCATTCTGGCATGGCTTATCTGAGCGTATTAAAGATGAGTTAGCTACCAGAGACTTACCTTCTAAGTTAGATGAGCTAATCTCACTCTGCACGAAAGTTGATTTACGTTTCAGAGAGAGAGCAACTGAGCGTGGAAGATCATCTGCTCCAAAATCTTCTGCTCCTCCTCCTCGTCAACTGTCACCATCTAAAGATGAGCCCATGCAACTTGGCCGTTCCCGTTTAACTCCTGCTGAGCGCCGAAGACGTCTCTCCGAGTTTCTCTGTCTCTATTGTGCAGCTCCGTCTCACACCATTAATGCCTGTCCCAAACGTCCGGGAAACTCCAAATCCTAGCTCGCCAAGGAGAGGGCCGGCTAGGAGTAATGATCTCCTCTCCATCTCCTCAAGATTGTAATCTCCCAGTCTCGCTTCAAGTTGCTCAACGTTATCGGAACGTCATTGCCCTCCTTGATTCCGGAGCAGCTGGGAACTTTATTACCGAAGCCTATGTTAAACGGTGGTTCCTACCCACCGAGAGACTTCCTTCGTCCATTTCTTTAACTGCCGTGGATGGCAGCAAAATTTTTGATGCAGTTATTTCTTTAAGGACTCTACCAGTTCGTCTGAGAGTGGGAGTTCTTCATTCCGAACTTATTTCTTTTTTAGTGATTCCAAGAGCCACACATCCTGTGGTCCTGGGCCTTCCATGGCTCCGTCTTCACAATCCTACAATTGATTGGACGACTACGCAAATCCTGGCATGGGGTTCCTCCTGTGCTGAGACATGTTTGTTTAAAGTATTGCCTGTCTGTTCTTCCTCCCCCAGGTCGTCTGATGTTCCACCTCCTCCATATCAAGATTTCACGGATGTGTTCAGTAAAGCTTCTGCTGATATCCTTCCTCCTCATAGAGAATGGGACTGTCCGATTGATCTCGTTCCAGGGAAGGTTCCACCTCGAGGCCGAACTTATCCGTTGTCTCTGCCTGAGACGCATTCTATGGAGGAATATATTAAAGAGAACCTAGCAAAGGGGTTCATTCGACCTTCTTCTTCTCCAGCCGGTGCAGGCTTCTTTTTTGTAAAAAAGAAAGATGGTGGTCTGCGGCCGTGCATCGACTACAGAGGTTTGAACGACATTACCATCAAGAACCGTTATCCTTTACCCCTGATTACTGAGCTCTTTGACAGAGTTAGCGGAGCTACCATCTTTACAAAGCTGGACTTGCGAGGTGCATACAATCTCATCCGGATCCGTGAGGGTGACGAGTGGAAGACCGCCTTTAACACCCGTGACGGACATTATGAGTACCTCGTCATGCCCTTCGGATTGAGCAATGCTCCAGCTGTCTTCCAGCATTTTGTCAATGAGATCTTCAGAGACATTCTATACCGTCATGTCGTGGTCTATCTAGACGATATCCTCATTTTTGCCAACGATTTAGAGGAACATCGTTTTTGGGTTAAAGAGGTTCTGTCCCGTCTCCGTGTCAATCATCTCTATTGCAAATTAGAAAAATGCGTCTTTGAAGTCAAGTCCATTCCGTTTCTAGGGTACATTGTGTCCGGTTCCGGACTAGAGATGGATCCTGAGAAACTACAAGCAATCCAAAATTGGCCGGTACCCTTAACCCTCAAAGGGGTCCAGAGGTTCTTAGGGTTCGCCAACTATTACCGAAAGTTTATACGAGACTTTTCCACCATTGTGGCGCCTATTACTGCTTTCACTAAGAAGGGTGCTAACCCGTCCAAGTGGTCTGAAGAAGCCATGCAAGCATTTCATCTTTTAAAACAAAGGTTCATCTCTGCGCCTGTTCTGAAACAGCCTGACATCGACTCTCCTTTCATCTTAGAGGTGGATGCCTCCTCCGTTGGAGTAGGAGCGGTGTTATCTCAGAGGGCTAAAGATGGCCATTTACACCCTTGCAGTTTCTTCTCCCGGAAGTTCTCCCCAGCTGAGCGCAACTATGCCATTGGCGACCAGGAGTTGCTAGCCATCAAGCTCGCTCTAGAAGAGTGGAGGTATCTGTTGGAGGGAGCTTCTCATTCAATCACCATACTTACAGACCACAAGAACCTTTTATATCTGAAGGGCGCACAATGTCTCAACCCTCGTCAGGCCAGATGGGCACTTTTCTTTTCCAGGTTCGACTTTAAACTCCAGTTCTGTCCGGGCTCTCAGAATCGCAAGGCCGATGCCCTTTCCCGCTCATGGGAGCAAGAAAATGAGTCAGAGTCTTCAGACAAGCATCCTATTATAAATCCGTTGGCATTCTCCACGGTAGGGATGGACTCTACGCCCCCATCAGGGAAAAGTTTTGTGAAGCCGATGCTAAGGAAGAAGCTCATGCATTGGGCCCATGCTTCCCGTTTTGCCGGACATACAGGTATCCAAAAAACCCTGGAGTTTATCTCTAGGTCCTATTGGTGGCCAACTCTGAAAAAGGACGTCTTGGAGTTTATTGCATCTTGCCCAAAGTGTGCCCAACATAAAGTATCCCGCCAGTCGCCTGCGGGGCAACTGGTTCCACTATCCGTTCCCCGTCGACCATGGACCCACTTGTCGATGGATTTCATTACAGACTTACCCATGTGCAACAAGTTCAATACCATCTGGGTGGTAGTTGACCGGTTCACCAAGATGGCACACTTCATTCCTCTCACCGGTCTTCCGTCAGCTTCCAAGTTGGCTCAAGTATTCATACAAGAGATCTTCCGACTCCACGGTCTTCCTGAAGAAATTATCTCAGATCGAGGAGTTCAATTCACAGCCAAATTCTGGCGAAGTTTATGTCAAGTCCTCCAAGTCAAGCTAAAGTTTTCCACGGCTTACCATCCTCAGACCAATGGTCAAACCGAGAGGGTGAATCAGGACTTGGAGGCCTTCCTCCGCATCTATGTGTCCTCCTCTCAAGATGACTGGGTTCAATTACTTCCCTGGGCCGAGTTCTGTCATAACAACCAGTATCATTCTTCATCTGCTTCAACACCATTCTTCACTAACTTTGGATTCCACCCTAAAGTCCCTGAGTTCCAACCGCTTCCAGCAACTTCTGTTCCCGCAGTGGATATCACCTTGCATCAGTTTGCCAATATCTGGAAGAGCGTACGATCAGCTCTGCTCAAGGCATCGTTCAGGTACAAGAAGTTTGCGGATAAGAAGCGTCGAGCAGTTCCTGCTCTCAAGGTGGGTGATCGGGTATGGTTATCCACGAAGAATTTGAGGTTAAGAGTTCCCAGTATGAAGTTTGCACCTCGCTATATCGGTCCTTTCAAGATTGAACAAGTCATCAATCCTGTTGCTTACAGACTCCAGTTGCCTCCCTTCTTAAAAATACCCAGGACATTCCATGTTTCCCTGTTGAAACCGCTGATCTTGAATCGGTTTCATTCCTCACTTCCTCCAACTCCGAAAGTCCAAACTCAACGAGGCGTTGAGTATGAAGTGGCCAAGATCCTGGACTCACGTCACCGTTACGGTCAACTACAATATCTTATTGACTGGAAGGGTTATGGTCCTGAGGAACGTTCATGGACCAATGCTTCTGATGTCCATGCTCCTGCCTTGGTCCGGAGATTCCATTCCAAGTTTCCTCAAAAGCCAAAGAAGTGTCCTGGGGCCACTCCTAAAGGGGGGGGTGCTGTCACGATCCGGGTATCTGGACGCCATTTCTTACCCATCAGATGCCTCCTAAGGCTGGCTCAGCGCTCCAGGACCGGATCCCATCTGTTATCCTGATGTGTACATTCCTGTATCCTCTCCTGTCACTCTGGGACGCTGTCACAGTAAACGCCATATTACACCTGGCATGGCGTCTCCCGCGGCCTCCGCCGCCGTCCCTGAACTTCTGCATGCAGAGTGTCTAAGTGGCGATTACGTCAGCCGCGGCCTCCGCTGTGTCCGCGTGGTTGGATGTGCATCTGTCAGCCTGGCGCCTCCTGTCTCCGGTGCCGCCATTACTGTTTTCATTACCACATGGATTACAAACCAAACTTCCCTCTAAGTGTCTGCATGGGCGCAGCCATCTTGGATTCTGTCAGCTGATCATTTCCACCAATCTGTTCTCAGTATTGATAATCTGCATAATTGCCTAGCCAATCCCTTCCTTGCTGCAGGTATAAATACACTGTGCCTGAGCAAGGAAGGCGTCAGTGCTTTGGTTGTCAAACCTAGTTCCTGTTTGTCTCTCTCCTGTGATTGTCTTCCAGGTTCCAGCTCCTGTCTCAAGACTTCCACCATAGAGACCCGCACCAGCATTCCACCTGCGGTGTAGCCTGACTCTCCAATCCATTGTGGATTCATCTGTTTCCAGCTACAACATTACCTGCTTCCAGCTCAGCTTCCAGCAGAGTACAGCTTCCCTTAAAGGGCCGGTGTCCTTTCTACACTTTACCACTCTCCACCGGTATTATTATTTCTCCGCTCTCAAGTTCTACATTTCAGTTCATATTTCATCGCTCCCAAGTTCATTTATTATTTAACTGGTTCCAGCCAGTACCCACTCCGTGCTAACAACAGTCTGGTTCCAGCCAGTATCCACAGCAGCTGTTTTATCTTCAGCAACCCAGCTTTTCCTGGAACACCAGCTGGCACAATCCTGGGTTATCTCCATTGCTACAGTCGGGCCTGGTAAGGACTTTCCATCTAGAAGATCATAAGAACTATCTCACACTACCAGTGCCCTGTGGCTCCTGCCATCCTGTAGTACCCAGGAACTGTATTTATTCTTTGCTGACTTTTACGTTTTCTTTTACTGCTGCTGTGTTGCGGAGTTGTCATAATAAACATCATTGACTTTTATCCAAGTTGTCGTGGTCACGCCTTCGGGCAGTTATTATTCATGTTACTTACATGTCCAGGGGTCTGATACAACCTTCCAGGTTCCGGTACATCTCAGCCCCTACAACTGAGGCTGCCTCCCGTCAGCTCAGGCCCTCAGTTGTGACAAAATGTTTCTCTTTTAATAAGGTTATTTTCTCTATCTCCCCCACGCTTATCAGAGGCTATATGTTCTAAGCCTATGAATTTTAATGAGGCAGGATCACTGGAATGATGCTGCCTAAAGTGGCGGGGAACACTATGATTTTCCACATTATTTTTAATATTTCTCAAGTGTTCTAAAATTCGAAGTTTTAACACCCTCTTAGTCTTACCGACATATCTCATCCCGCAACCACATTCAAGCAGATAAACAATGAAAGTGGAATTACAATTAATAAAACTATTAATTTTGAATTTTTTATCCGAATTTTTACTACTGAAAGTTTTAGTGCCCTTTAACCCATGCTGGCACACTTTACACTTTCCACAGACATAGAATCCTTTTACTTTATCCAATGATAAACAATTTGGGGTACTAATCTCTTTTCTCTCCAAAGCAGGTAGTAGACTTGGAGCTAGATAAGTTTTAAGGGTTTTAGCTCGTCTAAAAACCATATCAGGTCTGACTGGTATATGTTTAGATAATACAGGATCCATTTGCAATATATGCCAGTTACGTTTGAGACTGGTCTGTATTTCCTGATTTGATGAGTTATATTGCGTCACGAAAGGACAGAACATAGTATCCGTCTCAGCTCGGCTTTGAACTTCATGTTTCTTATATTTAATTAATTCCTTTCTCTCCAATGTGCTGGCTTTTTTGATGGCTCCTTCAATCAGACTTGGGGGATAACCTTTTTCTAAAAATCGCTGTTTATATTCTAGAGCAGTGGTTCCCAAACTGTGTGCCGTGGCACCCTGGGGTGCCGCGGGACACTTGCAGGGGTGCCTCAGGTTGGTGGTCAAGGACCAATTCAAACTATTTATTGTCAATTTAATAGGCAAAACCAGTGCTGATGGCTTCCAGTTATAAAATATGTGGACAAACAGAAGCAAATCTTGTCCCTCACCACATAACTGACCCTAAGGATGACATATAAACATAATTTACTTAATCTAATATTTTTTTTGAAATTTCTCAATAAGAAACTTGTGGCCTAGGGGTGCCGTGAAAAAAAATCTGACACTCCAGGGTGCCGTGACTCACAAAAGTTTGGGAACCACTGTTCTAGAGCTTGTTCCTCAAATTTAACTATTGAGGTGCAATTTCTCCTTAATCGTATCAATTGAGAAAATGGCAAGTTACTCTTCCACTTTTTCAAATGACAGCTCTTATAATCTAAATAGTTGTTACTATCAACCTCCTTAAAAAAAGTATAGGTCTCTATTGATTTATTAGACGCATAATCTCTGGTGTTGAGGACTAGATCTAAGAACTCTATTTGTTCTTTCTGAAAATTCGATGTAAAACATAAATTAAATTCATTTAAATTCAAGTATTGTATAAACCCATTAAATTCATCCTCTGTTCCACGCCAAATGACTAGCACGTCATCAATATAGCGTTTAAACAGCATAACCTTATCAGAATAAGGATTATTAGCTAATACATTTCCTTTTTCCCACTCGCCCATGTACAGATTAGCAACACTGGGGGCACAAATCGTCCCCATAGCTACCCCACACACTTGTACGAAATATTCGTCCAAAAAGGTGAAATAATTATGTTTGAAAATAAACCTCACACAGTCTAGAAGAAACTGAACCCTCGGCATGGTCATCTCATTATCTCTTTTCAATACCGTCTCTAGGTGCAACAGACCTTTCTCATGTGGAATTGAAGTATATAATGAAGTGACATCAATAGTTGCCCACTTATAATCATCACACCAAACAAAATTTTCTAGTAACTGTAATATATGTGTGGAATCTTTCACGTAAGTTTCTAACTTGGGAACATATCCTTTGAGAAAAATATCTACATATTCAGAGACACGAGAGGTAAGGGAGTCGATCCCCGAAATTATGGGGCGACCCGGGGGGTTTATTTGGTTTTTGTGGATCTTTGGTAAATAATATATTGTGGCAATCCTAGGGTGTTCATTCCACAAATAACCGAATTCCTCATCACTGAGGACCCCTTTTTTACAACCTGTATTAAGTAAATCTAGTAACAAAGTTTGATAATCTTTCGTAGGGTCCTTTTTTAGCTTAGAATATGAAGAAGGATCAGAGAGTAATCTATACATTTCAGTCTCGTAATCGGTCCGATTTAAAATGACCAATCCTCCCCCTTTATCTGCCTGTTTAATAACTAAGGCCGCATTCCCCTTTAATTTAATTTATCTAATTATCTAATGATAATTGTTCTGATCTAGTTAGATTTGGGGATAAGTTCCCCTTTTCTTTAATTTTACCAAAATCCTTTTTTACCAGTTGAGCAAATAAGTCCAAATATGTACCAAGTGTAAAAATGTTCAAAATTGCAGATTTAAGAACTAAGAGGTCATTACAATGTGCCAATTTGTTCTGTGAACAAATATAGGAGGAAACCTCTGCTGAGGCTTGTATAACTGAGGATAATTACTCCAAGGCAGAACGCCTGGTAATTAAGGAGACCCGAATGTGGTGGGATATCGTGGGGTTAGAAAATTATATTAAAAGCGAGAGAGTACCTCGCGGATTACGTATCACGAAGACCCCCACTTTCGGATCGTCCAATGAGAAGTTTATGAAAGAATGGCATCGGATTCTAGATGAATGTTCAATGGAGCTTATGAGGCTCATTGTATATGAAAAGAAAAAAATGTTGCAAGATGTAGAGAAAGAATTGGCATCTGTTGAAAAACAATTGGATATAAAAGGGGATGATGTTGAATTCAAGGAATTTTCAGCCTATATGGAACAAAAAATAGCTAAAATTGAGGGGGATATAATACAGACTAAAAGGAAAAAATTCATTAGAGACAAGACTGATTACGAACTAGGTCAGGTGAGAAATTGGTCACAGGTAAAATGGGATAATGAGCCAGTGAAGAAACAGAGATTTCAACAGAGGCAAAGATTGACCTCTAGATTTAGGGATCCCTCCAGACAGAGAGACCAATCAAATTTTCGAGAGCACGCTCAATATCAGGGTTATATGAACGATAAAAGGGGTAGACAAACCATTGAACAATATAGACCCAAACCACAGCGCGAGAGAAATACTCAGCACTGGCAAAGAGTAGGGAGAGATAGATCTTGGAGACCACAAACAGAGTGGTCAAAAGTTCCCAATTACACCACTAACAACAGATTTGACACTCTCCACCAATTGCAGGGCGAGGTTTTTTTCCAAAGACAGGGCTCTTTTTTAGGGAAACGAAGAGAATACATGAGACAACAGCAAGACGGGGTCCCGAATCATTTGCCTGTAAGAACGTGGGGGAAAAGAAACAGAGACGAAGAGGGAAGAGAGGAGGACAGGGCACCTCACAAAAAAGCACTGATGCAGCCCCATTAGTGAAAAAGAAATTAGGTATTTTCAATCTTTCAGAGGTGGAACTCAATGACACAGACATAGATCTATTGCAGAGAGGGCTATCTTTTGCGCCCTCAGCAGGTGTTAATAAATTTAATTTATACATGGATCTTAATCTGTATATACGTAAAATGACATTAAAAAGACATTTTATTAGACAAGGTAATAAGTCAACAGCTCCCTTAAAAAACTATGAAGGTCAAAGAAACCCTAATGTCTCTGGGCTGAAAAAGAGATCTATCTTTTACCCTGTTGAGTCACGAGGTACATATTTGGACTTATTTGCTCAACTGGTAAAAAAGGATTTTGGTAAAATTAAAGAAAAGGGGAACTTATCCCCAAATCTAACTAGATCAGAACAATTATCATTAGATAAATTAAAGGGGAATGCGGCCTTAGTTATTAAACAGGCAGATAAAGGGGGAGGATTGGTCATTTTAAATCGGACCGATTACGAGACTGAAATGTATAGATTACTCTCTGATCCTTCTTCATATTCTAAGCTAAAAAAGGACCCTACGAAAGATTATCAAACTTTGTTACTAGATTTACTTAATACAGGTTGTAAAAAAGGGGTCCTCAGTGATGAGGAATTCGGTTATTTGTGGAATGAACACCCTAGGATTGCCACAATATATTATTTACCAAAGATCCACAAAAACCAAATAAACCCCCCGGGTCGCCCCATAATTTCGGGGATCGACTCCCTTACCTCTCGTGTCTCTGAATATGTAGATATTTTTCTCAAAGGATATGTTCCCAAGTTAGAAACTTATGTGAAAGATTCCACACATATATTACAGTTACTAGAAAATTTTGTTTGGTGTGATGATTATAAGTGGGCAACTATTGATGTCACTTCATTATATACTTCGATTCCACAGAGAAAGGTCTGTTGCACCTAGAGACGGTATTGAAAAGAGATAATGAGATGACCATGCCGAGGGTTCAGTTTCTTCTAGACTGTGTGAGGTTTATTTTCAAACATAATTATTTCACCTTTTTGGACGAATATTTCGTACAAGTGTGTGGGGTAGCTATGGGGACGATTTGTGCCCCCAGTGTTGCTAATCTGTACATGGGCGAGTGGGAAAAAGGAAATGTATTAGCTAATAATCCTTATTCTGATAAGGTTATGCTGTTTAAACGCTATATTGATGACGTGCTAGTCATTTGGCGTGGAACAGAGGATGAATTTAATGGGTTTATACAATACTTGAATTTAAATGAATTTAATTTATGTTTTACATCGAATTTTCAGAAAGAACAAATAGAGTTCTTAGATCTAGTCCTCAACACCAGAGATTATGCGTCTAATAAATCAATAGAGACCTATACTTTTTTTAAGGAGGTTGATAGTAACAACTATTTAGATTATAAGAGCTGTCATTTGAAAAAGTGGAAGAGTAACTTGCCATTTTCTCAATTGATACGATTAAGGAGAAATTGCACCTCAATAGTTAAATTTGAGGAACAAGCTCTAGAATATAAACAGCGATTTTTAGAAAAAGGTTATCCCCCAAGTCTGATTGAAGGAGCCATCAAAAAAGCCAGCACATTGGAGAGAAAGGAATTAATTAAATATAAGAAACATGAAGTTCAAAGCCGAGCTGAGACGGATACTATGTTCTGTCCTTTCGTGACGCAATATAACTCATCAAATCAGGAAATACAGACCAGTCTCAAACGTAACTGGCATATATTGCAAATGGATCCTGTATTATCTAAACATATACCAGTCAGACCTGATATGGTTTTTAGACGAGCTAAAACCCTTAAAACTTATCTAGCTCCAAGTCTACTACCTGCTTTGGAGAGAAAAGAGATTAGTACCCCAAATTGTTTATCATTGGATAAAGTAAAAGGATTCTATGTCTGTGGAAAGTGTAAAGTGTGCCAGCATGGGTTAAAGGGCACTAAATCTTTCAGTAGTAAAAATTCGGATAAAAAATTCAAAATTAATAGTTTTATTAATTGTAATTCCACTTTCATTGTTTATCTGCTTGAATGTGGTTGCGGGATGAGATATGTCGGTAAGACTAAGAGGGTGTTAAAACTTCGAATTTTAGAACACTTGAGAAATATTAAAAATAATGTGGAAAATCATAGTGTTCCCCGCCACTTTAGGCAGCATCATTCCAGTGATCCTGCCTCATTAAAATTCATAGGCTTAGAACATATAGCCTCTGATAAGCGTGGGGGAGATAGAGAAAATAACCTTATTAAAAGAGAAACATTTTGGATAGTCACATTAGATACTTTGTATCCAAATGGGTTAAACGAGGGATATGAATTGACCCCGTTTTTAAAATAGGAACGTGAGATCGGTTTTAAACATTTTATTCAATGTTCCGTTTACTGATCTGGAAGCTCATTATTCTTGTAAAACATCTATTTCTGACAGGGAAGATCTCTGCATATTAACTGTATTACATATATTCCTCCTATCCTCCACCTCGTAGTGTTCGTTCTCACTGCTTGTACGGAAACAGTTTTGTTCCGTTTTTATTATTAGTTCCCCTATTCTGTTGATAAGCTGTTTATACAAATGAGTGCTGGTTCTTTAACATAATGAAAGGTCCGTACACCTGTTTATCAAACCCGCTCACGTCAGGACCGGGCGCCGCCTGACAGGTTAATGACGGGGCCAATGCGACGGGCTCTCAGTGATATAAAAAACGGGAATAGCGTGACGGGGTGAAAGCCACAGGCGACTTGAGCACTGACATCCTATTGGGAAGATTGATGTAACCGCTGTGAACAACAAAAAGGTAACTGTCAGGATTAGTATAAGGAGTCCGTTGAACGGACGACGGGCGGATATATAGTGCTATGCCATGTATACATGTGAGCTGCATTTAATTTCTTGGAAGCAGCTATAAATGTGCTGAATGGTCAGCTGAGTGGTTTTTGTTTGCTAATATCATTGATAAGTGAAGTGCTCATTTATATGATTGATTTTTAATTAATTATATAATTGAAGGTCTTTGTTTTATATATATATATATATATATATATATATATATATATATATATATATATTTTACATATTTTTTATATATTTTATTTGATGCCTTGATGAATTTCTTTTTTCCATAAATATAAAAAACTGTTTTTGTAGAATTATAGTATTTACTATTCTGAATTATTTGTATTAGGAAAATGTGACATTGTATTCCCTGTAGTACTGTAATTCATTTGAATGTAACCTGTATGGGTCAATTAGAACAATGATATGTGTATTCAATAATGCTTTTATGACTTCAGACCAGGCCTACTGACGAAGTCGAATGACGAAACGCGTATGGGCGTGGTCTGATATTTGGATTTGGAATTAAAGAATGCCGCTTTGCACAGTGGGGTAAATCTTATGCCGGTTATACGAGCGGTGGTTTGACCGCCTTTTATGGTACGGGTTTTACGTGTTACCTATTTGGATTTAAAAAAAAATAAAATTCCCTTACTCTTTTAATGCACTATTGGCGCTCCCCGCTTCTTCAATTTCTTTGACATATATATATATATATATATATATATATATATATATGTGTGTATATATATATATATATATATATATAATTATTTATAAACAAAAAAAAAACCAGCCGTCTTGCAACCCTCGCACATCCTACTGTGATTCAGCTACGATGTTGGGGTTGATATTCAATCGCTTCCTTCTATTTTCCTCAGGATTTTTGCAATAGAAATCCTTTGAAAATATAAACAATAAAAGTGAAATTTACAGGAGATCCATTTCAGCAGATACTTCTTAAGTTTCAACAGCAGAGGGAGCTTGTTCCTTGTAAAAGTCCCTCCCCCTAAGCTAATTTGCTGTCTCCCTGAGAGGGGGAGTATCCCCCCCCCCCCCCCCCATACCTCAGTCTAGCGCCTGAATTAATATTTAAGATGGCTGCCACTGACATTTTTATTGTCACATCAATGCTTTAAATTGACCCTGGTAGTATCTGTACTACTCAGATGACCTGACCCGCTGCTTTCCTCGGGACCCTGTGCTTACTAATACTCTAGCATTAGCCCGCAGAGCTACAGCGTTGCTCCATGTTATATTTTTAGCGCGCTCCGACCTGCAGGGGCAATGTTATAATGCTGTCTGCTGCCTATTTCCTGCCCGTGCTGTGCCGCGCGAGCTAAGGCGTCCAGCTCCTGCCCCACGTGGCTGAAACATCTCTCTTCAGCCGAGCTGCTGGTCTATGCGGGCTATGCCTGGGAGTCCCAATGCACGCTGGCCGGTGCGCGCTGGGACCGTTCATCCGAGTTCCGTAGCGGCGCCTCCGGTCCGAGTTCTCTCTCACATCTATGTCCCACATGTAGGTGCCTCTATGCTCACAGGGGAGACAAGCTGAAGCCTGCACGCTGGGACATCTATAGCAGGCTGTTTTAAAAGTCATACGTAGGGAGATGTGGATGGTTGCTGTCCCTGCAATATTAAAACCTGTTCTAAGGGGATGCAGTCAGTTTACTTCCAATCAAAATCCCGACACCAATTGACTGATGGTCAAAATCCCGACAAGGTCAAAATCCCGACATGGACAAAATACAGACATTTAAAATACCAACAAGGTCAAAATACAGACATGTAAAATGCCGACAGGTCAAAATACCGACATGAGTTTTTCATGATTTTTTTCATTGGAACCGACTTGTTCATACTTTACCATCCCAGTGGACCTGGAGGGGGAATATAATAGCGTGCCGAGCGCAGCGAGGGGACGCGGTACACTTTATATGGTGTCCATGTTGACTTATGTCGACATACACACAAAAAAACGCATGTCGGTATTTTGACCTTGTCGGTATTTTAAATGTCGGTATTTTGTCCATGTCGGTATTTTGACCTTGTCGGTATTTTGACCATCGGTCAATTGGTGTCGGGATTTTGATTGGAGGTATTTCATACTGATCCCGTTCTAAGTCCTCCCAGGGAATATATGTCTACTATATCTAAGGGCCCATTTGTACAACCAGTACTCACTCAGGCTGCTTCCAAACTATTTAGAGGATCTCCTGTAGAGAGATGCAGGTCTTTTCAGAAAGGATCTCTGTCTCTCAGCACTCTTGTGGCTTTGTCCCCTTTTTTCTATGTTGACGCAGCACAAATAAATAGTTTTTTAGTATTCTGTCTAGGAGCAGTAGCTCCCACGTGCTGTACCTCCAGCACAATTTTTCAAACTGAGGGATGAGGGGCGTGAAGGGGGAGGAGCCGGCTGTGCAGACAATGTTTAATGTTTAGATTGTGCCACACCTCCGGCTGCAAGCTTCACACCTCTACTGCATAAGCTGTTTTAGTGTCCCCTAGTGGATGAAAGAGAAATATAAATAAACAGCTGAGACAAATAATAATAATAAGAATAATTTTATTTATATAGCGCTCTTTCTCCAAACAGGACTCAAGGCGCTTGTATAATGATGTGAATAGTGAACTTCTCATTTGGGTGATTGCTAAAGTTACACTCACGCCTTTTGTTTCAGACAGGTAAAGTGTGAAGAGGGGAAAAGAGTGCGGTGTGGGGCAGGGAGAGAGCGCAAGCTGGCACCAATGGAGGGAGCAAGGTGAGTAAAAGTGTGCTTTATCTCACTGAACTTGTTTTGAATAGGTTTGCCCTTTGAACCTGTGTAAGTGTGCCTACACTTTGGTAGCAGAGCTGCACAAACATCTGTTTGTGCAGTCTCTGCGCAGCCCAGAACTTAGGGGTCTATTTACTAAGCCTTGGATGGAGATAAAGTCACTGGAGATAAAGGACCAGCCAATCAGCTCATAACTACCATGACACAGGCTGTGTTTGAAAAATGACAGTTAGGAGCCGATTGGCTGGTACTTTATCTCCAGCGACTTTATCTCCATCCAAGACTTAGTAAATAGACCCCTAACTAAGCTGCTGCGCTGAAATCCTGCCGATTGGGGCCGGAGCTGACGTCAGACACCCTCCCTGAAAATGGCTGATCCAGCCTGCGTTTTTCCGGACACTCCTGTAAAATGGTCAGTTGCCACCCGCAAACGGCCTCTTCCTGTCAATCACCTTGCGAATGCACATGCGTTCGGATTTGACGCCCCCATCCCATCGCTAGGCACCGAAGCCTGTCACTCTTGTGTGACGCACCGGCGCATTGTGGCTCACACGCAAGATCTGATCGCATGCTGTGCGAAAACGCAAATCAGCAATCAGATCTGAATTACTCTTCTAGTCCTCATGGAACCCTAACAGTGCTGGTTTTCCAGACCATCTCACTGGAGCACATGACTAACACAATGACTCTACAGGTGGTACTAATTATACCTGAGGATATCTTGAAAACATGCACTGTTAGGGTTCCATGAGGACAGAGTTGGAGAAACACTGATCTGTGTAACAGGAAAGAGTGTTTAAGTTACCTAACCTTTTTAACATCTGCTGTGTAGGTTTCCTCTTCAAACATCTTGTAGAACTCACACATGAACGGCTCCTTGAAGCTGGACTGCGGAGCCAGAGGAGACAACGTTATATAAAAGGTGATATACACATCACATGCAGGAAAGGCCAAAGGACAAGCACAAGGAAACTTACAGTTTTGCTTTTTGACAAAGAGCCAACACTTCCAAGAGTCTGAATGGTTTTCGATATGAGCGTCAATATACGAGATGTTTGTGCATCCTGAAAGGAGCGGGGTAGTCAGTTTAGTTAACTCCAAAGCAACCACAACCTCCATTACATAACATAACATAACATAACCTACCTTCATACTCCTCGTGCATTATGTTTCACCAGTAGAAATGTGCCTCCATTTTTACCAAACTTTAAAGGCTTATTGCCCTTTTATAGTCGATATTTTGAAAATAGTTACTTACAAGCTATACCTGAATGGAACCATCTCACTGCACTATTGTGGTTCACATTTTTATCAGGATGACATAGGGTACAACGAAGCCAGGGAGCAATAAGTTATCTACTTTTGCACTCGTCAAGATAGATGCAAAGTCTGAAAGGCCAATGATGACCACAAGTGCATATAAGGGGAATCAGTCGAACAGAAAACAAAATGTAACGGTCACGTTATTGATTGGCTCAAAAGATCAGATCTTCACTTGTGGGCATCTTAAAGGCTTTATTCAGCCCATACAAATATTTACTCAATCACTGCCACATCATCTTTTTTTTCCATCTATATTTTATTATTAATAAGATTAATAGATTAATAAGGGTATTATGAACAAGAATAACAAAACAAACAGTAAGTGTTGTGAACAAGTAACCATATAAATTAGACAATACATGAAGTAACGGTCACACAGGGACGTGCAGTCAGGGGAGGCAGTGCCTCCCCTGTGATTAACTATTAAAATAATATAAAGAAGATACTTATGACACATATTCTGTGTCATAAGTATCTTCTTTAATTAATTCTAATAATTTTTGCGGTTTAATGTGCTTGCGAGGCACTGACAGCAGGTGCCTCTCATACAGAATTGAAACGGGACTGAGCGGGGGGCGGGGCCAAGCACTGGGCTGTAAAAGCCCATTCAAAACAGATGGGGAAGCGGCACTTATACAAGTGCCTCGCTGACAGGGACACCACCCCCATGTCAGCGAGGCACCTGTGATTGGACAGCGGATCCAGTGCTGGATCCGCTGTCCAATCCCACACATGCGGCGCTGGAGGCGGCGGGTCCCGGCGGTGAGTGTCGCTGGAGGTAGGCGGGAGTGCGGCTCTCCCCCGACCTCCTCCGTCGTCCTGCTGACCAAAGCGCCGTGATGTGCGGCTCTCCCCCTCCTCCACCCTCCCGCTGACCGGAGCGGCTCTCCCCAGCAGCAGCAGAGGTACTGTTTGTGTGTGTTGTGTGTGTGTGTGTGTCCAGCAGCAGCAGGTAGGGAGGGGGGGGGGGGTCGTCCAGCAGCAGCAGCAGCAGAGGTAGTGTGTGTGTGTGTGTCCAGCAGCAGCAGGTGTGTGTGTGTGTGTGTGTGTGTGTGTGTGTGGGGGGGGGGGGGGGGGGGGGGTCCAGCAGCAGCAGAGGTAGTGTTTGTGTGTGTGTGTCCAGCAGCAGCAGGTAGGGGTGGGGGGATGGGGGGGGGGGGGGTCGTCCAGCAGCAGCAGAGGTAGTGTGTGTGTGTGTGTGTGTGTGTGTGTGTGTCCAGCAGCAGCAGGTGTGTGTGTGTGTGGGGGGTGTCCAGCAGCAGCAGAGGTAGTGTGTGTGTGTGTGTGTGTGTGTGTGTGTGTCCAGCAGCAGCAGGTGTGTGTGTGTGTGTGGGGGGGGGGGGGGGGTGTCCAGCAGCGACAGGTAGGGGGGAGGGGGGTGTGTGCAGCAGCAGGTAGGGGTGTGTGTGTGCAGCAGCAGGTAGGGGGGTGTGTGTGTGTGTGTCGGTCTCGTGCGGCTCTACCCAGCAGCAGGTAGGGGGGTATGTGTGTCCTACCAGCTCAATATCTTTTCCCCGTATTTAATTAACCCCCAGCCTGCCACGCTGTCACTTGCACCTGTTACACGTGACTTCTGCACGATACCTGCTCTCATAGGTAGCCTATTGGTCCACCGCGGGCACCGTATATACGAACGTACGGGAACCATCACCTCCGATCATTAAACGATGGCACATATGCCTGGAGGTGACAGGTCCTGTACGTTCGTACATACGGTGCCCGTGGTGGAATTATAGGCTACCTATGACAGCAGGTACCGTGCCGAAGAAGTCACGTGTAACAGGAGATGCAGAAGCAACTGACAGCGCAGTATGCGGAGGATTAATAGAACATACGGGGAAAAGACATTGGGCCGGTAACAGGTTTTACCGCTATATTACTGCTTAGTACATCCCGCCCTCACACTCTCTCTCTCAGTTTGTAAGTATAATGTTCATTTTTACAGGTACCCCTACCCTATTGGATTCTACTGGACAAGTGGACGTGATCGGCGTGGGATGTAGGTAAGTAATCTGTCTCTCATTCTTACAGGTACCCCTATTGGATTCTACTGGACAAGTGGACGTGACCGGCGTGGGATGTAGGTAAGTATGTGTGAGTGTGTATGTGTGTTTTAATAAATTTTTACTTTCACGGTGTGTGAGTTGTGTTTTTATTTGTGTATTTTTTTTGTTGTAGAACTACAGGTACCAGCTGGCCCGTTATTTCCCCGCATGCTGGTACTTGAGGTTCTCCAAGTACCAGCAAGCGGGGGAGGCTTGCTGGGCCTTGTAGTTCCACAAAAAAAACAATATTCTTTTTTTTTTTACACACATGACTATCAGCCCGGCACCCACCACCCAGGGGTGCTGGGGACAGCCTCGGGCTTCACCCCTGGCCCTTGGGTGCCTGGAGGGGGGGTGACCCCTTGATTTAAGGGGTCCCCACTCCTCCAGGGAACCCCGGCCAGGGGTGACTAGTTGGGGGGGTAATGCCACGGCCGCAGGGACCTACATAAATGTGTCCCCCGGCTGTGGCATTATGTCCCTGGCTAGTGGAGCCCGGTGCTGGTTTTACAAATACGGGGGACCCCTACATCTTTTGTTCCCCGTATTTTTGGAACCAGGACCGGACTAAGAGCCCGGTGCTGGTTGTCTAAATACGGGGAACCCCTGTCCAATTTTTTCCCCAGTATTTAAACAACCAGGACCAGCTCAAAGAGCCCAAGGCTGGTTATACTTAGGAGGGGGGACCTCACACATTTTTTTTTTTAACATTTTTTTAACCCATTCAGACCCTTCTCCATTAAGTTAATGGAAGCCCTGGACGAAAAAATTGCATTCATGCCCTCCTCCCACTCCCTTCCCAGTCCCAAACACTATTTTTTATTTTTTTTTCTATAAAAATGTACAATATACAACAAGTATGATGAGCAGGCAGGCAGCGGGCATTGGCGGCATCGGACTGAGATGCAAATTAGTGTCGGAGGGCTGGGTCAGTTGATGGTGGGCGAGTTTGTAAGCCATTGGCGGTGGCAGCGGGCACTGGCTCAGAGGAGGTAGGGGTCATCGGCAGGATGCGGCGTACATTATGGCTGTAGTGCCTCACCAGCCACTGACCTCACCGCACGCCACTGCGGTCACATCTTATTGTAATTGCTTACCAGACATCAATAATTGGCTTAAATGTGCAGTCTGGCTCCCAGCTCAGCTCTCCGTTGGCTACAGATTTCTTGGATCCAGAGTTTTGCATTGCTGACAGGCTAGTGGTAATGCCTCAAACTCTATATGTACAGTGTGAAATGAGAGGCAGCTTTCTGGACAGGCAAGACTACAGATTTAGGAAATTGATAACCAAAAAAGAGATGAGCTGGGCTGTCTGCATATAAAAGGTCAGTGCTGGATGCCTGTAAATGAGGTATGAAAAATACTTTTGAGTCCATTGAGTGACACTGGAAACACGTTGGGGTATAGTGGTAGATCCATGAGTGCAGGCAGTTTAAAATGTATAGCTTGTCCATAGATCCACCCCTTTCAATTATATTTATGCAAGCATCAAGGATAGACAGAAATATACAGTAACGAGGAGGAAAAGACAACACTCTTCAAAACATTAAAAAAGTACAGAACAAATACAAAGGGTATAAAGGGTTGGCAAGCAGTGTTCTTCAATGGACTAAACGCAAGTATAAAAATCTGCTTTCTTTTTTATCCTACTGGAAATGTTGTCCATCTCCCAAAACGGTCTCTAAGGGTGGGGATGCTCAGGGGAAGTTGTTCAAAGCACCTTCTTTTCAAAATTGGCATGCCCGAATGCAAACATGTGAAACCTGTAGAATCTGGCGAACGTATGAACAGACTGGTAGTGGCCCTACACAGCTGCCCAGCCTAGGCACCATTCCGCATTGCTAAGGAGGTATTCAGCTCGATTGGAAAATTTCAGGAACAGGTTGCCCCAGACATTAAGTCTGATGAATACACAGAGCAAGTGACTGCTTATAAGCCACCCAACCCTTGCTCTGAGCATCATAGAGAACAAAGAAAATATTTGTCCTGTGAACAGTAGTCCTCACAAGCAAAGAATGAAGAGATCCCTACGCCTCTGGAGACCTTGGACGCAGAATCACAATTTTTACAGAATGTGAAAAAGAGATGACCGACTTTGTCCGTAAAGGCATAAGGGTGGGTTGGAAAATTATAAATAGACTTTTAATAGAGTGCGCATAACTAACATTTTCCTAGAAGTTTTAAACAGCCTTCGAGACAAGGATTTATGGTGGAAATGCGTCAAACATTCTAAAAAGTGGACAAGTGTTGAAGATGCCCACAGCAACCATTCAGCCTATACTTATCATTATATATAATGTACTAGATAATTGCTAGCTTGAAGCAGATTACTATAGGTAACTTTTGGACCCCCCCCCCCGGCACACTAGGATACCGCCCTCTGACTGTTTAGACAATCTGTTACCATGATGTCTACAGCTAGTAGAATCCAAGAGATCTATGACATAGCTCTGATTCACAATATTTCTCATACAGTCATCTGTAGTGGAACCAAAACACTGGTACCAGAAGAGAAGCAGATGGGCTAATGTCACAACAGATCCTACATGGGACTTGTGCCTGTCATATTTACCGTTTCTCTGGTTTCTTGGAAGCCTGGTGACTAGCTGTCCAAGCATCTCTGACTCTGTCTCTGTGCTGATTTCTCAAAGATCCAACTTAAAAAGGCATGAACCTTCGCGTAGCTGCGGTGTGCAAGAACCAAAACCTGGGAGCTCCAAGTCTAGGGGCCCACTGACGAGAAGAAATTTTTGCTCCCTGTGTAAAATTATCTTTGCCAGCTCGGGACCCCGCCTGAGAAATTAAGCAAATAAGTCTCCACATCTGTTTTTCCATGACTTAGGACACAAAGTCCTGATAGGATACAAAGTACAGGAACTCGACGGTGTCCAGAATATTGCAGGAATTTAAGTACTTTGGCTCTGGTTTATCGGACTGCAAACCCATAGACAGCTCTAACATTCATTTGTCCCTACCTTTATCACCCAAAAATCTACAGACAGCACAGGACGATAGCAGAACACAATCAGAAAAATGAAAGTGAACATGAAAGCAGCACACAGAGTCCAACAAAACTCCTACATGGTATCCGGTCTCTAGGTCGACAGTCACTAGGTTGACCACTATTGGTCGACGTGCATTAGGTCGACAGGGTTTCTAGGTTTACATGACACAAGGAGTTTTTCACGATTTGTTTAATTTTTTGAACTCTTTCATAGTTTACGATCCACGTGGACTACAATTGGGAACGGTAACCTATGCCGAGCGCAGCGGTAGCGGAGTGAGGCACCTTGCCCGAAGCATGGCGAGCGAAGCGATGCACTAATTGGGGCTCCCAGTCACTCTGCGAAGAAGACGACACAAAAAATAAAAAAAAATCATGTCAACCTTTTGTCATGTCGACCTATTTTGGGTGTCGACTTAGTTACTGTCAACCAGTAGTGGTCGACCTAAGTGTGGGCGGCCCTATGAACCACACACCTCCCACATACCTAGTGCTGCAAAGCAGAGTACAGAAATGGAGCCCTGGAGCTGCTAAAATGGCTGCTACTTCTGGGGTGCGTCTTCACAGAATGTGAGAGACCACCAAGGATGAGGTGCATAAGAGGGAAGGAAAACGTTCCTCAAGGTTCATGTGTTAAGAAAGCGTCCATCCCTAAGGATTGCCCCATGTCTTTCCTAAGTAAAACACACCAGTTTGGCCCCTACCACCCTGGAATTCTGTATATCTAATGGAAACACAGAAACAACAGAAAAAAAAGGTAGAAAAAAAATGCTATAAATATATGTTAAAAGTGTAGAAATTTTGAACATCTGTGCATGAATAAGGAGAGTTATGGTAGACTTACCTTTGTTAACTCTCTTTCTTAGAAGTCCATAGGGTCCACAGGGAATACCTTGGGGTGTAGGTGGTTGGATAGGACCTGGCACCAAACAGTTAAAGCTTTTACAGCTCCCATGATGCTCCTGTCCTTGCCACCTATACCCCGCTCACAACCCAGGCAATTCAGTTTTGTTAACAAGCCCAAGGCAAGAGCAAGATAGGAGAGAGGGAAGACTGGTACACAGAAGAATCACACTCTCACACAAAAGAAAAGGGAACCAGTGACCAATAGTAAAAACCCATAGAAGCTGCGTGTGTCGGGGGGAGCTCTGTGAACCCTATGGGCTTTGAAGAAAGAGTTAAAGGTAAGTCCACCATAGCTTTCCTTTTCTTTTTCAAGGTCCATAGGGCTCCACAGGGAATACCTTGGGGATGTCCCAAAGCAGTTGAAGGTAGGGAACACTTCTGAGCAGAGAGGAGAATCCAGTGGCCAAATTAAGCATCCTTAGAGGCAAAAGTATCAAAGGCATAGAACCTAAGAAAGGTGTGGACAGAAGACCATGTGGTCACCTTGCACAGTTGTTCGGCAGACGCGCCATGGTGGACTGCCCACGTACGATCCACGTATGGGCATGGACCCCGTCCAAGGAGGCCTCCCCCGCCACGACGTCCAGGGTTTAGAAGGCCAGTACCACAATTTCTTCGTTAAGGTGGAAACTGGACACCACCTTGGGAAGGTAGCCAGGTCGAGTTCCAAGGACAGCCATGTCCCAATGAAAGATCAGAAAGGGAGAGCGCCCCTAAATAGGACACCCTTCAGGCAGATGCAATAGCCAAAAGAGAAATAGTCTTTGCCGTCAGCCATTTGAAGTCCACTGATTCCAGGGGTTCAAATTTGGGCTCCTGAAGCGCCTTGAGAACCACTGACTAATCCCACAAAGCCACTGGAGGGACAAAGGGAGGATGAACATGAAGGACACCTTGAATAAAGGTGTGAACATCAGACAGTGGAGCAATTCTGCACTGGGACCAGACTGACAAAGCAGAGACGCGCATTTTCAGAGAGGCCAGACAGACACAGTCAGAGATCCAGTCCTGCTTTAAAAAAGGCAAGTTTGGGGAAACTCAATAAACCAGAGGGTCATAGTGTTGTTCAGCGCACCACTGGAAGAATACAAACCACCTGGTAATAAATATGGGCAGAGGCTGGTTTCTGCACTCTGAGCATGGTCTGAATCACAGAGTGGGAGAAACCTTTGGACCTTAGAAGGGATGACTCAAGAGCCACACCGTCAAAGAAAGAAGGGCTAGGTCCGGGTGTAGACAGGGACCCTGAGAATACAGATCTGGTCTTAGAGGAAGTGGAAATGGGGCATCTATGGAGAGACTCTAGAGATCAGAAAACCAATGGCGCCTGGAAGCCACCAACAGTACGGTGCCTCCTTATTGCCTGCAATTGGCGAAGAACCCTGGGAAGGAGGGACACTGGAGGGAAGAGGTATGCCAGATGGAAGGTCCACTTCACTGCCAGGGCGTCCATGAAGGCTGCTTTCGGATCGCTTGTCCTGGACCTGAACACAGGAACCTTGTGGTTCTGTCATGAGGCCATGAGGTCCATGGTGGCAGGCCCCATTTGTCCACCAGGAGCTGGAGGACCTTTGGGTGTAGAGCCCACTCACCAGCATGCATGTCGTGACGGCTGAGGAATTCTGCCTCCCAGTTGAGGATCGCTGGGATGAACACCCCCAAGATTGCCGGGAGATGGCGTTTGGCCCAACAGAGAATGTGCGCCACTTCCTGTATTGCCAACAGACTGCAAGTGCCTCCTTGATGAGTGAAGTAGGATATGGTGTTGAAGGGGTCTGGAGTGGAACTGGGTATATGCTACCATGCCGAAGGTGGAGACCATGGACCCCAAGACTTGCATTGCTGAGTGAATAGACACTTTGCAACTTTGACGTAATTTGCGTACTCGTTGTTGTAGTGCGGAAATCTTGTCTGCTGGTAGGAAAATCCAGGAAAGCTCCCAGATGTAACATCCTTTGTGGAGGAATCAGGGATGACTTTTTCCAGTTGATTAGCCAGCCATGTGTTTGCAGGAAGGCAAAATTGTCAGCAGAAGATGGCAGTAAAGGACCTGCGGAGAGTGTGCCAGAATCAGCAAGTCATCCATGTATGGGAGTATTCTGAAAAACCGTAGAAACCACTGATGACAGGGCACTATAGGCACATGTAGGTAAGCATCCTGAATGTCTAGAGAAACCATAAAGTCCCCAGATTCCATAGCTAGCTTAACAAAGCGGTGGGTTTCCATACGAAACCTGGGCACTCTGATAAACCCACTCAGAGATTTGAGATTGAGGATTGGCTGATGAGACCCATTGGGTTTCTGAACCAAGAAAAGGGTAAAAACCCATCCCTCACTGTGATGAAGGGACAGGGGCCTTCAGGTATTCCAGGACTTTCTTGGAGTCCATTTCAGCTTTCCATGAGCGCAGTCAGGTGATGTGGCGGACTACCACTGAGGTAGCAGATGCCACAGAAGCCAGAAGACCAGTATCCAAAGCTGCTTCACCTAAGTAGGAGACTGCATCTTTAATATGCGAGATGTGGGACAGCTGGTCCCAGGTATTATCAGAGGGAAGACTTTCTTCTAGAGTCTCTGCCCAGCTTTCAATGGCCTTAGCCACCCAGACAGCAGCCATAGCCGGTTGAGTAACAGCCCCTGTAAGAGAACAGACAGATTTAAGACACGCTTCAATCTTCCTATCCTTAGTTTCCTTTAGGGAAGATGCCGTTGGGATAGGTAAAGTAGAGCTTTTAGCCAGGTGTGCTACGTGGGGATCCACTGTAGAGGGAACCACCCGCTTGACACAATCACCAGCTGGGAGAGGGTAAAAAGAGACCAGACACTTTGGTAGCTGGAACTTCTCACCAGGGGTATTCCATGCTTCATTTATGAGTTTAGTAAGCTGATCTGACTGGGTGAATTCAGCTTTTACTACCTATCTGGCGCTTAAATAATCTGAAGAATGGATTTAATGTCCCTCACTAGCACAGGTATATCAAATGTAGATTGATGCTCCTCCCTCCCCAGAGGGGGACTCAGGGAGAGAGGTATCTGCGTACTCTGCCTCCCCAGGTGACACCTCAGAATCTGAAAGCTGCGTGGACTGTGAGGATGGCACAGGATGCCTAGCGGCTTTAGTAGCGAAGTGTCTGTCACTCTAACATCTGTTGAAAAACAGCAGAGGTATTAGCTATATTTTGCACTGAGTTAGATAATACATTCACTCAGGGAGGGTGCATAGGGGTGACTGGCATAGCAGTGTGTACCTGCTGTGGGAATCACATAGGCGGAACTACTATGGGGGCTGCTAAGCGGTCTGCTATCTGCTCTAACAACTGTGAAAAGGAAGCCCAGGGGAGATTTGAAAAGGAGCTGGAGAGACCTACTGGTTAGGTGGGATATAGCAAGATGCACACAAACCATCCTGTACAATGGGTGTCATTCCGAATTGATCGTAGCCCTGCAAGATTTTGCAGGGCTACGATCATACAATAGACATGCGTGGGGACGCCCAGCACAGGGATATCCCACCCCGCATGTCAGTGCCGGCCTCCCCCGCAGAAGTGCAAAAGCATCGCACAGCGGTGATGCTTTTGCACTTTAGGAGAAGCTCCTGGCCAGCGCAGCTTTAGCGTGCTGGCCGGAAGCTACTCGTCGCTCCCCGCCCCGCAGCGGCTGCGTGCGACGTCACGCAGCTGCTGCGGCCCGCCCCCCGCACGGTCCGGCCACACCTGCGTTGGCCGGACCGCGCCCACGAAACGGCGTCCAAACGCCGCCGGTCCACTTCCCCCTGCTCAGCGACCGCCTCTGCCTCTCAATCAGGCAGAGGCGATCGTAGCTCAGCCTTCGTCCGCCTGGCATGCGCCGGCGCACTGCGGCACCGGCGCATGCGCAGTTCTGACCCGATCGCTGCGCTGCGATAAATTGCAGCGTGCGATCGGGTCAGAATAACCCCCAATGTCCTGAGTGGAAAATCCCGCTGAGCAGAACTTGCCATTGCTAGACATAGCTGCAGTAACAGTATAACACACTATTATGGCAATAAGGAGTGTGCAACAAGTATAGTACTGGGACAGCCTTCACAAATAGTGGTAGATGTGAAGTACGGTGAACCCCTATACACCAATATCTTAGGGAAACAAAGGGAAAGATATAAGCTGGCAGAGAAAAATCAAGACAGCAGAGCTAGCACAAGTCACATGCAATGCAGAGTACAATATATATAAATATATATAACTGCAATGGGCACTAAATCAACTACACAGACCGCAGTGGCTTGTAGCATATATCGCTGTATAACCTGGCTCCTAGGAGATGTATACAGGGAGACTGAACCCAGCATTCCCAGAGACCTGTAGCTGTAGCGTAAAATGGCTGCTGAGAGTCTCTGAAGGGGAGGAGGGTGAAGGAGGAGCATGAGACAAGACGCTGTCGTAGAATGCCACTCTGAACTGGGGAGAGGGGCCGCTGGGAGAGAGCTGACCTCCCCTAACTGACATCAACCTCCAGAGCCACTGGCCTCAACTATCTTCAGGCGCCATTAATATTCTTCCCTGGTGGTCTAGTGGGGTCCCGGACGAACAGGGAGGCACATCACCTCGCACATCACCTCCGGTCTGTCTCCAAGACCGGAGGTAGGACTGCACAATGATGCGGGCTCCTGCAAGTGGGGACCCGCCTTACCTATCCCCCTGTGCTCTGGCTGCAGTCCAGGTTCCCCCAGGGAGCCATGCTAGCAATGCTCCAAGGTTCCCCGCAGGAATCACTAGACCAGTCTCTGGTGTTGCGGCGTCGGCAGGGAGTCGATGGTGCAGTAGCGCTGGTGTCCTTAGGACAGCCTAGCGATGCTGGCTCTTGAGGTAAAAGAAAAGAAAATGAAATCATAAAATAAACGCATGGGTCTGCTTAATAGCAGTCCCACTGTTAAAGGTGCAACCTGCTCCTGCCGACAGCATAACAAAACTGAATAGCCTGGGCTGTGGGCAGCAGTGGCGTGCGGTGAGGTCAGTGGCTGGTGAGGCACTGCAGCCAAAATGTTCGCAGAGTCCCGACGATGCCCGCTACCGCCACTGACCCTGCATGTCTTGAAGGCAAACGCGCTCCCAGAAAACTGGTTGTGGTCTTGCAGTGAGAGTGTGGCCTCACAAACAAGAGGCGTGGCCGTGTGGAAAGGCAGAGGGTGACAGGAGAGAGATAGTGATGGGGAGACAGTGATGCAGGGGAGATACAGGGAGAGGGTGATGCCAGGGTGGTGACAGGGAGAGGGTGACAACAGTGGGTGACAGAGAGAGGGTGATGTCAGGGAGCTAGTGACAAGAAGATGGTAACAGTGAGAGGGTGAGAACAGTCGGTGCTAACTGTGGGTGACAGGGAGAGGGTGATGCCAAGAGAGGGTGACAGCAGGTGACAGAGAGAGGGTGATGCCAGGAAGCGGGTGACAGCAGTGGGTGACAGGGACAGGGTGCCAGCAGTCGGTACCAGCTGTGGGTGACAAGGAGATGGTGACAACAGTTGGTGCCAGCTTTGGTTGACAGTAGAGGGTGACTGGGATAGGGTGATATTAGGGAGAGTACATTACTGTCCCACTCTGTCAGCAGTATTGCATACAGCACACAACATACGCAGTACAGCCTTGGGTCCCCAATACAGCATGGGTGAGCTTAGCTCATGTCAAAATAAAGTACCCGCCTATCTCCCCCATAAATCACAGCCAGACGCGGCTCATGCCGATAACAGAGATAGGAATGAACAAATCTGCTCTCTGTGGTGGGACTGCTCGTCCTCCAGCTGTTCCACTTCTAGAGGGCTGTGAGCATGACGTCAGCTGAATATTTTTTCATAAAATAAAATTGAAACGTTGAGAAGTATACAGATGTAACCTGTAACCGCCTTATCATTATTTATACTGTGACCATGAGTGACGCCAGATCTCTTTCTTTAACCCCTGCAGTGGAGGGCACCCACCAGGACGCTGGATATGAGTGGTGAGTCAATGTGTGTGTATATATACACCCTCTCCCCTTACATATTTAGTGCCCACCCCCTCAACCCCACCCCTTATATATTTAATGATCCTCCTACCCAATAAATATTTAGTAACCCCTCTCACTCCCACCGTTTACATATTTAATTAACCTTTCACTGCCACCTCATCAAATATATGTAATGATACCCCCAGTTTGACAAACCCCCCCTCCCCCCCTTTCTGCTCCCCTCCCTCCCTTCTGACTGACCTCAGTGCACTTTTCAAAGTCCAGCTCCAGAGTCCCGACTCCCGCAGGTGTGTTTTGATCCTCGTTGCCTTCTCAGGGGATGAGACGTCATGAAGTCTCATCCCCACAGTGTCGGCTACACAGCGCTGTCGCGGCGCCACCAGAGGAGAGGAACTTGAAAAGCCGCAGCCGCCCGCTGGTTCAGCCTGCAGCAGCAGCAGCTCTCTCTCCTCTGTACCGCCGCTGCTGGGAGTGCTGACCGTGGGTCCTTTAATCATCCCTGCACTGCAGCTCCGATCATGGGCCCCTGAGATAGGGGGGGCAGGAGATACCACCTGCACCCCCCCTTGATACGACACTGCGCTGCCCTACTTCCCCGTCCGTTCAGAGGACTGCTGGGTGACGGGCTTGGGGGGCGGCTGCATATGCAAATACATTTTTTATATATATATAAAAAAAAAATATATATATATATCTATCTATATATCTTTGTTGACGGGGGTGGGGGCGCTGCCACTGGCCAATCAGATATACCTTTGTGACAGGGGCGTGTCAAAGCGGCACTTCTAGTAGGTGCCGCTTATGGGGATTTTTTTAATGGGCTTTTACTGCCCGATGCTCGGCCCCGCCGCCCGCTTCCGACTCTTTCACATTGTTAGCTGGAGGCACCGAGAGCGGTGCCTCTGAAACACACAAAGCCAATTTTTATAAGGTGGAAATGATTAAAATAATGTAAATCCTACAGCAGATACTTATGACACAGAATATGTGTCATAAGTATCTTCTGTATATTATTTTAATCATTAATGACAGGGGAGGCACTGCCTCCCCTGATTCTCCTGACTGCACGTCCCTGGTGGGCAGGGTATCGGGGAGGGGGGGGGGGGGGGGGGGGGAGAGCATCCTGGGAGCTGTAAAAGCTTTAGCTGTTTCGTGCCCAGTCATAGCAAATCACCTACATCCCAAGGTATTCCCTGTGGAGCCCTATGGACTCTGAAGAAGAAAAACCTTTTAAAACTCAGAATACTGTACACAACTGCATTATGTCACAACAGCATTAAAATGATTCAAGGTGCTGATTAGCAGAGCTATACAGGTAGTAACTTACTGGGTGGTGGAATCTTAAGTGGAAGATGTGAGGGGATACGACAGCCACAGCAAAGAATCGCAGGAAGACAAAACTGCTGACAGCAGAATACTGTACACGGGGGTCATCTGCAGAGGGACATGAAAGAGACACTGTTATACCAAATTTTTCAGTTTATTAACCCCCCTTTATACCTAAAGACCCAGTCATGCCCCTGAGAGCAGTCCACATACAGTGCAATGCAACACTCAAGTTACGGATAGGATCAAGTTACAACATGAACATATTTTAGGCACAGGACACAGGAATGACTGACAAATACAGGTGCCTACGCGCCATCGGCTGAGAGGTCATGATATATCAGGGAATTGCAAAAATAATTAAAATACTTTTGTTGTCAATATGGAATGACTGTATACATAGAAACAGATAACAGAATTGAGACTGCTACAAATATGGACGTAAACCCAAATCCATCTAAACTAAGCCCACCCGACATGCCACTTCAGCAAAGCTGGCTGCATCAGTAGACACCTGTATTTAAACACATAGCATGAAATGACTGCACTACAAGGCTGGAATGGAACGGAACAGATATTATGGTATTTAAAATGCACCAGTCACCTACACACAGAAGAAGCAGCCATTTTGTGAGCTGAACCGATTTGCATGAGAATACAGCCTAGGAATAAATGAATCGGCTGAGGTATGAGGTCATTTGCAGTTCATGCCTCAGTGATGTCTCTTGGTCCTAGTGAACGGATGACCATGGTTACGACCATCGTGAAAATTGGTTCAGTATGCAAAACGAGTGCCACTGTGGGCCATGGTATATTTTAAACAAACCATCCAGGGGAAAAAAACAAAACCGCAGAGCTAAGTAGCATGTATGTGGGTGATGTGCAGGTGAATGATAGCAAGGGCAGTAGAGAGAGAGAGAGAGAGAGAGAGAGAGAGAGAGAGAGAGAGAGAGGTGGGGGGGAGGGCGGGGGGGGGGGAGGGGAGAGGTGCAGAGATACCAACTGAATGTTACTGTGCAAAACCTCTTCATTCAGCTGCCTCCTCTGTTCTAATAGCCCAGTATGAAGAAGCAGCTAAACAAGATAAAGCAGAGATCCTGAGCAACGGAACATGATGAGATGCGATCTAGAACACACCCACCCCCTTCCCCACCAGCACCCTCATCCCCCCCAATATCAGCCAGTGATTCATAAATAAGCCCCCAAAGCAGTGGCACATGCAAGCCTGGTAACGTTCACCGCTCTATTTTTTGGCCATACGAAAGGCGCGTAAAAGTGCGTAAATTATGCCATTCCCATTTGACAAGTGGTGGTGAAGTTTAATAAATCTATACTAGCTAGGGTGGGAAAGTTAACTACCGGAAGAAACTATGTGCTTGGGGAATGTTATGATATAGGTGGATTCTAAAAAAGGAGCTGTTACTGGTAACCCCACACATTCTCACATGTAACTAGACCAAGTGACTTACTCGGAAAATGTCTAACAGCCATGTGTCGCAGTGAGGAGAACAGGTCACACATCACGGTTGGGCAGCTCATGCTGGATTTCACTATACATGAGAACACCTTGTCCACATAGTATTTTAGATTGTCCTGCAGAGGAGACACAGCACTTGATGTTCAACTCACACCTCTAATAACAAAAAATAAGAATTTACTCACCGGTAATTCTATTTCTCGTAGTCTGTAGTGGATGCTGGGGACTCCGTCAGGACCATGGGGAATAGCGGCTCCGCAGGAGACAGGGCACAAAATTAAAAGTTTGACCACTAGGTGGTGTGTACTGGCTCCTCCCCCTATGACCCTCCTCCAAGCCTCAGTTAGGATACTGTGCCCGGACGAGCGTACACAATAAGGAAGGATTTTGAATCCCGGGTAAGACTCATACCAGCCACACCAATCACACCGTACAACTTGTGATCTGAACCCAGTTAACAGTATGATAACCGAAAAGAGCCTCTGAAACGATGGCTCCCAACAATAATAACCCGATTTTTGTAACAATAACTATGTACAATTATTGCAGACAATCCGCACTTGGGATGGGCGCCCAGCATCCACTACGGACTACGAGAAATAGAATTACCGGTGAGTAAATTCTTATTTTCTCTGACGTCCTAAGTGGATGCTGGGGACTCCGTCAGGACCATGGGGATTATACCAAAGCTCCCAAACGGGCGGGAGAGTGCGGATGACTCTGCAGCACCGAATGAGAGAACTCCAGGTCCTCCTTAGCCCGGGTATCAAATTTGTAGAATTTTACAAACGTGTTCTCCCCTGACCACGTAGCTGCTCGGCAGAGTTGTAATGCCGAGACCCCTCGGGCAGCCGCCCAAGAGGAGCCCACCTTCCTTGTAGAGTGGGCATTGACAGATTTAGGCTGTGGCAGGCCTGCCACAGAATGCGCAAGTTGAATTGTGCTACAAATCCAACGAGCAATCGTCTGCTTAGACGCAGGAGCACCCAGCTTGTTGGGTGCATACAGTATAAACAGCGAGTCAGACTTCCTGACTCCAGCCGTCCTTGAAATATATATTTTTAATGCTCTGACAACATCCAGCAACTTGGAGTCCTCCAAATCGCTAGTAGCCGCAGGCACCACAACAGGCTGGTTCAGGTGAAACGCTGACACCACCTTAGGGAGAAACTGAGGACGCGTCCGCAGTTCTGCCCTGTCCGAATGGAAAATCAGATATGGGCTTTTGTATGATAAAGCCGCCAATTCTGACACTCTCCTGGCCGAAGCCAGGGCCAGTAGCATGGTTACTTTCCATGTAAGATATTTCAAATCCACCGATTTGAGTGGCTCAAACCAATGGGATTTGAGAAAATCCAAAACTACATTGAGATCCCACGGTGCCACTGGAGGCACAACCGGGGGTTGTATATGTAGTACTCCTTTGACAAAAGTTTGGACTTCAGGAACTGAAGCCAATTCTTTCTGGAAGAAAATCGACAGGGCCGAAATTTGAACCTTAATGGACCCCAATTTGAGGCCCATAGACAATCCTGTTTGCAGGAAATGTAGGAATCGACCCAGTTGAAATTCCTCCGTGGGGGCCTTCCTGGCCTCACACCACGCAACATATTTTCTCCAAATGCGGTGATAATGTTGTGCAGTCACTTCCTTCCTGGCTTTAATCAGGGTAGGGATGACTTCCTCTGGAATGCCTTTTTCCTTTAGAATCCGGCGTTCAACCGCCATGCCGTCAAACGCAGCCGCGGTAAGTCTTGGAATAGACAAGGTCCCTGCTGAAGCAGGTCCCTTCTTAGAGGTAGAGGCCACGGATCTTCCGTGAGCATCTCCTGAAGTTCCGGGTACCAAGTCCTTCTTGGCCAATCCGGAGCCACGAGTATCGTTCTTACTCCCCTTTGCCGTATAATTCTCAGTACCTTGGGTATGAGAGGCAGAGGAGGGAACACATACACTGACTGGTACACCCATGGTGTTACCAGAGCGTCCACAGCTATTGCCTGAGGGTCTCTTGACCTGGCGCAATACCTGTCCAGTTTTTTGTTGAGGCGGGACGCCATCATGTCCACCATTGGTCTTTCCCAACGGACCACAATCATGTGGAAGACTTCTGGATGAAGTCCCCACTCTCCCGGGTGAAGATCGTGTCTGCTGAGGAAATCTGCTTCCCAGTTGTCCACTCCCGGGATGAACACTGCTGACAGTGCTATCACATGATTTTCCGCCCAGCGAAGAATCCTTGCAGCTTCTGCCATTGCCCTCCTGCTTCTTGTGCCGCCCTGTCTGTTTACGTGGGCGACTGCCGTGATGTTGTCCGACTGGATCAACACCGGCTGACCCTGAAGCAGAGGTTTTGCCAGGCTTAGAGCATTGTAGATTGCTCTTAGTTCCAGTATATTTATGTGAAGAGACGTCTCCAGGCTTGACCACACGCCCTGGAAGTTTCTTCCCTGTGTGACCGCTCCCCAGCCTCTCAGGCTGGCATCCGTGGTCACTAGGACCCAGTTCTGTATGCCGAATCTGCGGCCCTCTAACAGATGAGCACTCTGCAACCACCATAGCAGAGACACCCTTGTCCTTGGCGACAGGTTTATCCACTGATGCATCTGCAGATGCGATCCGGACCACTTGTCCAGCAGATCCTACTGAAAAATTCGTGCATGGAATCTGCCGAATGGAATCGCTTCGTAAGAAGCCACCATTTTTCCCAGGACTCTTGTGCATTGATGCACAGACACTTTTCCTGGTTTTAGGAGGTTCCTGACGAGTTCGGATAACTCCCTGGCTTTCTCCTCCGGAAGAAACACCTTTTTCTGAACAGTGTCCAGAATCATCCCTAGGAACAGCAAACGTGTCGTCGGGATCAGTTGGGATTTTGGAAAATTCAGAATCCACCCGTGCTGTTGGAGCACTACTTGAGTTAGTGCTACTCCGACCTCCAGCTGTTCTCTGGACCTTGCCATTATCAGGAGATCGTCCAAGTAAGGGATAATTAATACGCCTTTTCCTCGAAGAAGGGTCATCATTTTGGCCATTACCTTGGTAAAGACCCGGGGTGCCGTGGACAATCCAAACGGCAGCGTCTGAAACTGATAATGACAGTTTTGTACCACGAACCTGAGGTACCCTTGGTGTGAAGGGCAAATTGGGACATGGAGGTAAGCATCCTTGATGTCCAAGGACACCATAAAGTCCCCTTCTTCCAGATTCGCTATCACTGCTCTGAGTGACTCCATCTTGAACTTGAATTTTTGTATGTACAGGTTCAGAGATTTCAGATTTAGAATAGGTCTTACCGAGCCGTCCGGCTTCGGTACCACAAATAGCGTGGAGTAATACCCCTTTCCCTGTTGTAAAAGGGGTACCTTGACTATCACCTGCTGAGAATACAGCTTGTGAATGGCTTCCAATACCGTCGCCCTGTCGGAGGGAGACGTTGGCAAAGCAGACTTTAGGAACCGGCGAGGGGGAGACGTCTCGAATTCCAACCTGTAACCCTGAGATACTACCTGCAGGATCCAGGGGTCCACCTGCGAGTGAGCCCACTGTGCGCTGAAATTCTTGAGGCGACCCCCCACCGCCCCTGAGTCCGCTTGTAAGGTCCCAGCGTCATGCTGAGGCCTTTGCAGAAGCCGGGGAGGGCTTCTGCTCCTGGGAGGGAGCTGCTTGCTGCAGTCTCTTACCCTTTCCTTTGCCTCGGGGCAGATATGAATGTCCTTTTGCCCGCTTGTTCTTATAGGAACGAAAGGACTGCGGCTGAAAAGACTGCGTCTTTTTCTGCTGGGAGGTGACCTGAGGTAAAAAGGTGGATTTCCCGGCTGTTGCCGTGGCCACCAAATCCGATAAACCGACCCCAAATAATTCCTCCCCTTTATACGGCAATACTTCCATATGCCGTTTGGAATCCGCATCACCTGACCACTGTCGCGTCCATAAACTTCTTCTGGCAGATATGGACATCGCACTTATTCTTGATGCCAGAGTGCAAATATCCCTCTGTGCATCACGCATATAAAGAAATGCATCCTTTAAATGCTCTATAGTCAATAAAATATTTTCCCTATCCAGGGTATCAATATTTTCAGTCAGTGATTCCGACCAAGCCACCCCAGCACTGCACATCCAGGCTGAGGCGATTGCTGGTCGCAGTATAACACCAGTATGTGTGTATATACTTTTTAGTGTATTCTCCAGCCTCCTATCAGCTGGGTCCTTGAGGGCGGCCGTTTCTGGAGACGGTAACGCCACTTGTTTTGATAAGCGTGTGAGCGCCTTATCTACCCTAGGGGGTGTTTCCCAGCGCGCCCTAACCTCTGGCGGGAAAGGGTATAACGCCAATAACTTCTTTGAAATTAGCAGTTTTCTATCGGGGGTAACCCACGCTTCATCACACACTTCATTCAATTCCTCTGATTCAGGAAAAACTACAGGTAGTTTTTTCACACCCCACATAATACCCCTTTTTGTGGTACTTGCAGTATCAGAGATATGCAAAGCCTCCTTCATTGCCGTGATCAAATAACGTGTGGCCCTACTGGAAAATACGTTTGTTTCTTCACCGTCGACACTAGATTCGGTGTCCGTGTCGGTGTCTGTGTCGACCGACTGAGGTAAAGGGCGTTTTACAGCCCCTTACGGTGTTTGAGACGCCTGGACAGGTACTAACTGGTTTGCCGGCCGTCTCATGTCGTCAACCGACTTTTGCAGCGTGCTGACACTATCACGTAATTCCATAAACAAAGCCATCCATTCCGGTGTCGACTCCCTAGGGGGTGACATCACCATTACAGGCAATTGCTCCGCCTCCACGCCAACATCGTCCTCATACATGTCGACACACACGTACCGACACACAGCAGACACACAGGGAATGCTCTGATAGAAGACAGGACCCCACTAGCCCTTTGGGGAGACAGAGGGAGAGTTTGCCAGCACACACCCAAGCGCTATAAATATATAGGGACAACCTTAAATAAGTGTGTTCCCCTTATAGCAGCTTAAAATAAGAATTTACTTACCGATAATTCTATTTCTCGTAGTCCGTAGTGGATGCTGGGGACTCCGTCAGGACCATGGGGATTAGCGGCTCCGCAGGAGACAGGGCACAAAAGTAAAAGCTTTAGGATCAGGTGGTGTGCACTGGCTCCTCCCCCTATGACCCTCCTCCAAGCCTCAGTTAGGATACTGTGCCCGGACGAGCGTACACAATAAGGAAGGATTTTGAATCCCGGGTAAGACTCATACCAGCCACACCAATCACACTGTACAACCTGTGATCTGAACCCAGTTAACAGCATGATAACAGCGGAGCCTCTGAAAAGATGGCTCACAACAATAATAACCCGATTTTTGTAACAATAACTATGTACAAGTATTGCAGACAATCCGCACTTGGGATGGGCGCCCAGCATCCACTACGGACTACGAGAAATAGAATTATCGGTAAGTAAATTTTTATTTTCTCTGACGTCCTAAGTGGATGCTGGGGACTCCGTCAGGACCATGGGGGTTATACCAAAGCTCCCAAACGGGCGGGAGAGTGCGGATGACTCTGCAGCACCGAATGAGAGAACTCCAGGTCCTCCTCAGTCAGGGTGTGCCCCTGACCAAGTATCAGCTCGGCAAAGTTGTAAAGCCGAGACCCCTCGGGCAGCCGCCCAAGATGAGCCCACCTTCCTTGTGGAATGGGCATTTACATATTTTGGCTGTGGCAGGCCTGCCACAGAATATGCAAGCTGAATTGTACCACACATCCAACTAGCAATCGTCTGCTTAGAAGCAAGAGCACCCAGTTTGTTGGGTGCATACAGGATAACAGCAAGTCAGTCTTCCTGACTCCAGCCGTCCTGGAAACTATATTTTCAGGGCCCTGACAACATCTAGCAACTTGGAGTCCTCCAAGTCCCTAGTAGCCGCAGGTACCACAATAAGCTGGTTCGGGTGAAACACTGACACCACCTTAGGGAGAAACTGGGGATGAGTCCGCAGCTTTGCCCTGTCCGAATGGACAATCAGATATGGGCTTTTTGAGACAAACGCCGCCAATTCTGACACTCGCCTGGCCGAGGCCAGGGCCAACAGCATGGTCACTTTCCCTGTGAGATATTTCAAATCCACAGATTTGAGCGGTTTAAACCAATGTGATTTTAGGAATCCCAGAATTACGTTGAGATCCCACAGTGCCACTGGAGGCACAAAAAGGGGGTTGTATATGCAGTACTCCCTTGACAAACTTCTGGACTTCAGGAACTGAAGCCAATTCTTTCTGGAAGAAAATCGACAGGGCCGAAATTTGAACCTTAATGGACCCCAATTTGAGGCCCATAGACACTCCTGTTTGCAGGAAATGCAGGAAACGACCGAGTTGAAATTTCTTCATGGGGCCTTCCTGGCCTCACACCACGCAACATATTTTCGCCACATGTGGTGATAATGTTGTGCGGTCACCTCCTTCCTGGCTTTGACCAGGGTAGGAATGACCTCTTCCGGAATGCCTTTTTCCCTTAGGATCCGGCGTTCAACCGCCATGCCGTCAAACGCAGCCGCGGTAAGTCTTGGAACAGACATGGTACTTGCTGAAGCAAGTCCCTTCTTAGCGGCAGAGGCCATGAGTCCTCTGTGAGCATCTCTTGAAGTTCCGGGTACCAAGTCCTTCTTGGCCAATCCGGAGCCACGAGTATAGTTCTTACTCCTCTACGTCTTATAATTCTCAATACCTTGGGTATGAGAAGCAGAGGAGGGAAGACATACACCGACTGGTACACCCACGGTGTTACCAGAACGTCCACAGCTATTGCCTGAGGGTCTTTTGACCTGGCGCAATACTTGTCCAGTTTTTTGTTCAGGCGGGACGCCATCATGTCCACCTTTGGTCTTTTCCAACGGTTCACAATCATGTGGAAGACTTCCCGATGAAGTCCCCACTCTCCCGGGTGGAGGTTGTGCCTGCTGAGGAAGTCTGCTTCCCAGTTGTCCACTCCCGGAATGAACACTGCTGACAGTGCTATCACATGATTTTCCGCCCAGCGAAAAATCCTTGCAGTTTCTGCCATTGCCCTCCTGCTTCTTATGCCGCCCTGTCTGTTTACGTGGGCGACTGCCGTGATGTTGTCCCACTGGATCAATACCGGCTGACCTTGAAGCAGAGGTCTTGCTAAGCTTAGAGCATTGTAAATTGCCCTTAGCTCCAGTATATTTATGTGGAGAAAAATCTCCAGACTTGATCACACTCCCTGGAAATTTTTTCCCTGTGTGACTGCTCCCCAGCCTCTCAGGCTGGCCTCCGTGGTCACCAGCATCCAATCCTGAATGCCGAATCTGCGGCCCTCTAGAAGATGAGCACTCTGTAACCACCACAGGAGAGACACCCCTGTCCCTGGAGACAGGGTTATCCGCTGATGCATCTGAAAATGCGATCCGGACCATTTGTCCAGCAGATCCCACTGAAAAGTTCTTGCGTGGAATCTGCCGAATGGAATCGCTTCGTAATAAGCCACCATTTTTCCCAGGACTCTTGTGCAATGATGCACTGACACTTTTCCTGGTTTTAGGAGGTTCCTGACTAGCTCGGATAACTCCCTGGCTTTCTCCTCCGGGAGAAACACCTTTTTCTGGACTGTGTCCAGAACCATCCCTAGGAACAGCAGACGTGTCGTCGGAAACGGCTGCGATTTTGGATATTTAGAATCCACCCGTGCTGTCGTAGAACTACTTGAGATAGTGCTACTCCGACTTCCAACTGTTCTCTGGACCTTGCCCTTATCAGGAGATCGTCCAAGTAAGGGATAATTAAGACGCCTTTTCTTTGAAGAAGAATCATCATTTCGGCCATTACTTTGGTAAAGACCCGGGGTGCCGTGGACAATCCAAACGGCAGCGTCTGAAACTGATAGTGACAGTTCCGTACCACGAACCTGAGGTACCCTTGGTGAGAAGGGCAATTTGGGACATGGAGGTAAGCATCCTTGATGTCCAGGGACACCATATAGTCCCCTTCTTCCTGGTTCGCTATCACTGCTCTGAGTGACTCCATCTTGATTTGAACCTTTGTATGTAAGTGTTCAAAGATTTCCCATTTAGAATAGGTCTCACCGAGCCGTCTGGCTTCAGTACCACAATATAGTGTGGAATAATACCCCTTTCCTTGTTGTAGGAGGGGTACTTTGATTATCACCTGCTGGGAATACAGCTTGTGAATTGTTTCCAATACTGCCTCCCTGTCGGAGGAAGACGTTGGTAAAGCAGACATCAGGAGCCTGCGAGGGGGAGACGTCTCGAATTTCCAGTCTGTACCCCTGGGATACTACTTGTAGGATCCAGGGGTCCACTTGCGAGTGAGCCCACTACGCGCTGAAACTCTTGAGACAACCCCCCACCGCACTTGAGTCCGCTTGTACGGCCCCAGCGTCATGCTGAGGACTTGGCAGAAGCTGTGGAGGGCTTCTGTTCCTGGGAATGGGCTGCCTGCTGCAGTCTTCTTCCCTTTCCTCTATCCCTGGGCAGATATGACTGGCCTTTTGCCCGCTTGCCCTTATGGGGACGAAAGGACTGAGGCTGAAAAGACGGTGTCTTTTTCTGCTGAGATGTGATTTGGGGTAAAAAAGGTGGATTTTCCAGCTGTTGCCGAGGCCACCAGGTCCGATGGACCGACCCCAAATAACTCCTCCCCTTTATACGGCAATACTTCCATGTGCCGTTTGGAATCTGCATCACCTGACCACTGTCGTGTCCATAAACATTTTCTGGCAGATATGGACATCGCACTTACTCTTGATGCCAGAGTGCAAATATCCCTCTGTGCATCTCGCATATATAGAAATGCTATAGTCAATAAAATACTGTCCCTGTCAAGGGTATCAATATTTTCAGTCAGGGAATCCGACCAAGCCACCCCAGCGCTGCACATCCAGGCTGAGGCGATCGCTGGTCGCAGTATAACACCAGTATGTGTGTATATACCTTTTTAGGATATTTTCCAGCCTCTCAGCTGGCTCCTTGAGGGCGGCCCTATCTGGAGACGGTACCGCCACTTGTTTTGATAAGCGTGTGAGCGCCTTATCCACCCTAAAGGGTGTTTCCCAACGCGCCCTAACTTCTGGCGGGAAAGGGTATACCGCCAATAATTTTCTATCGGGGGAAACCCACGCATCATCACACACTTCATTTAATTTATCTGATTCAGGAAAAACTACAGGTAGTTTTTTCACACCCCACATAATACCCTTCTTGTGGTACTTGTAGTATCAGAAATATGTAACACCTCCTTCATTGCCCTTAACATGTAACGTGTGGCCCTAAAGGAAAATACGTTTGTTTCTTCACCGTCGACACTGGAGTCAGTGTCCGTGTCTGTGTCGACCGACTGAGGTAAATGAGCGTTTTACAGCCCCTGACGGTGTTTGAGACGCCTGGACAGGTACTAATTTTTTTGCCGGCCGTCTCATGTCGTCAACCGACCTTGCAGCGTGTTGACATTATCACGTAATTCCTTAAATAAGCCATCCATTCCGGTGTCGACTCCCTAGAGAGTGACATCACCATTTCAGGCAATTGCTCCGCCTCCTCACCAACATCGTCCTCATACATGTCGACACACACGTACCGACACACAGCACACACACAGGGAATGCTCTGATAGAGGACAGGACCCCACTAGCCCTTTGGGGAGACAGAGGGAGAGTTTGCCAGCACACACCAAAAACGCTATAATTATACAGGGACAACCTTTATATAAGTGTTTTTCCCTTATAGCATTTTAATATATATATACATATCGCCAAATAAGTGCCCCCCCTCTCTGTTTTAACCCTGTTTCTGTAGTGCAGTGCAGGGGAGAGCCTGGGAGCCTTCCCACCAGCATTTCTGTGAGGGAAAATGGCGCTGTGTGCTGAGGAGAATAGGCCCCGCCCCCTTTTAGGCGGGCTTCTTCTCCCGTTTTTCTGAGACCTGGCAGGGGTTAAATACATCCATATAGCCCCCAGGGGCTATATGTGATGTATTTTTAGCCAGAATAAGGTACTATCATTGCTGCCCAGGGCGCCCCCCCCCAGCGCCCTGCACCTTCAGTGACCGCTGCTATGAAGTGTGCTGACAACAATGGCGCACAGCTGCAGTGCTGTGCGCTACCTTATGAAGACTGAAGAGTCTTCTGCCGCCGTTTCTGGACCTTCACTTTTCGGCATCTGCAAGGGGGGTCGGCGGCGCGGCTCCGGGACGAACCCCAGGGTGAGACCTGTGTTCCGACTCCCTCTGGAGCTAATGGTGTCCAGTAGCCTAAGAAGCCAATCCATCCTGCACGCAGGTGAGTTCACTTCTCTCCCCTAAGTCCCTCGTAGCAGTGAGCCTGTTGCCAGCAGGACTCACTGAAAATAAAAAACCTAACAAACTTTTATTCTAAGCAGCTCAGGAGAGCCACCTAGATTGCACCCTTCTCGGCCGGGCACAAAAATCTAACTGAGGCTTGGAGGAGGGTCATAGGGGGAGGAGCCAGTGCACACCACCTGATCCTAAAGCTTTTACTTTTGTGCCCTGTCTCCTGCGGAGCCGCTAATCCCCATGGTCCTGACGGAGTCCCCAGCATCCACTTAGGACGTCAGAGAAATATTATTAATATCGCCAAATAAGTGCCCCCCCTCTCTGTTTTTACCCTGTTTCTGTAGTGCAGTGCAGGGGAGAGCCTGGGAGCCTTCCTAGCAGCGGAGCTGTGTAGGAAAATGGCGCTGTGTGCTGAGGAGAATAGGCCCCGCCCCCTTTTCGGCGGGCTTCTTCTCCCGTTTTTCTGACAACCTGGCAGGGGTTAAATACATCCATATAGCCCCAGGGGCTATATGTGATGTATTTTTAGCCAGAATAGGTACTTTCATTGCTGCCCAGGGCGCCCCCCCCCAGCGCCCTGCACCCTCAGTGACCGTTGGTGTGAAGTGTGCCGAGAGCAATGGCGCACAGCTGCAGTGCTGTGCGCTACCTCATGAAGACTGAGAAGTCTTCAGCCGCCGGTTTCTGGACCTCTTCTCTCTTCGGCATCTGCAAGGGGGTCGGCGGCGCGGCTCCGGTGACCCATCCAGGCTGTACCTGTGATCGTCCCTCTGGAGCTAGTGTCCAGTAGCCTAAGAAGCCAATCCATCCTGCACGCAGGTGAGTTCACTTCTTCTCCCCTAAGTCCCTCGTTGCAGTGAGCCTGTTGCCAGCAGGACTCACTGAAAATAAAAAACCTAACAAACTTTTTCTAAGCAGCTCTTTAGGAGAGCCACCTAGATTGCACCCTGCTCGGACGGGCACAAAAACCTAACTGAGGCTTGGAGGAGGGTCATAGGGGGAGGAGCCAGTACACACCACCTAGTGGTCAAACTTTTAATTTTGTGCCCTGTCTCCTGCGGAGCCGCTATTCCCCATGGCCCTGACGGAGTCCCCAGCATCCACTTAGGACGTCAGAGAAACTGGGGGGAGACAGGATTGGCTGGTTTAAAACATTTTTTTTTACTGTTTTTATTTTTTATTATTTCTGAGTGTACTTTGTATGTATTAATATGTTCAGGGGGGGATTCAATTAGAGGAGAAGAAACGTTCCTATTACATATATTGAGATATAATAGGAATAATAAGTTGTAAAAACTGTTTTTATTAAATATGTAAAATAAATCAAATCAAAGTGTAATAAACTTATTAATGTTAGAACGCATTAAAACATGGTTGATGAAAGATTCTAATACAGGATTATCTCCCCACCCCCCCACCCCCCATTAACCCCTTCAGTGGTGTGTTTTATTAAAAAATATACACCTCCCATGGTGTGGTTTTTAAATTTAGGGAGTGCAGGGGTTAAAGTACAGGGGGGGGAATGTCCCTCCCGTGCGGGCATCACCAGCGTCAGTGCTAATTGCAAAAACCCTTACAGAGTGGGTTTTTATTTCAAAAATACACACCTACCAATGGTGTGTTTTTCAGTTCAAGGATGCAGGGGTTAAAGTGCGGTGGGGAAGGGAAGAGGGTCGATAACCCGCACGAGAACACCCGCGGGCATTGCCAGCGTCATTGCTAATTACTGCCTGATTCGCCAGAGACCGCCGTGCAACGTTCACGGCACCCGGGAATCAGCATAAGGCCAATAGGAGTCCGGGGGCGGGCTTAACTCCATAATAGCTTATACTGATTCCCGGGCATCGTCCATACTGTATGGCTGTCCCCGAGGAATCAGCCAGTACTAGTAGTATGCAGCGCTGTCCACCCCGGAAGATTTCCGTGCATACCACTGAAGGGATTAAAACATTACTGTAAAAAAACAAAACACAACAACCTAGTTAAACCTGTTTTTTGTGACAGTTTATTTTTTTCAATCATGGGTGGAGATTTATTAAATCTTGGAGAGTGATAAAGTGGAGTTGTCCATAGCAACCAAGCTGCTGTTGTCATGTTACAGGATGTGCTACAAAAGTGACAGAAGCGGATGGGATGCTATGAGTAACTACTCCATTTTATTGCTCTCAAAGATTTGATAAATCTTCCCCTAAGTTATATAAAGTAAGTAGACAATTTGTACAAACCTGAAATGTAAACAAACTCCAGTATACAGGAAGGGACAAAACAGGAGTTGAAGGGAACTTTTATATGGTTTGTAGTTTTTATACCCGGTAAAAACGAGATTTATGGTAAGAACTTACCGTTGTTAAATCTCTTTCAGCGAGGTACACTGGGCTCCACAAGGAAATAACATCGGGGTGTAGAGTAGGATCTTGATCCGAGGCACCAACAGGCTCAAAGCTTTAGACTGTTCCCAAGATGCACAGCGCCGCCTCCTCTATAACCCCGCCTCCGTGCTAGTGAGCTCAGTTTAGTTAACCAGCCCAATGCAGTAGCAGGTACCAGAGACGACAACCGCTCGTAGCCAATTACACCACACACTCACCGCAGGAGAGGGTGCCAGCGGTATGCCAATACCAACTCAAAAAAGCTAAATGCGTCAGGGTGGGCACCTTGTGAAGCCCAGTGTACCTCGCAGAAAGAGATTTAACAACGGTAAGTTCTTACCATAAATCTTGTTTTCTGCTGCGGGATACACTGGGCTCCACAAGGAAATAACATCGGGATGTCCAAAAGCAGTTCCTTACGGGAGGGGATGCACTGTAGCGGGCACAAGAACCCGGCGTCCAAAGGAAGCATCCTGGGAAGCGGCAGTATCAAAGGCATAGAACCTAATAAACGTGTTCTTCAAGGGCCACGTAGCCGCCTTGCACAATTGTTCAAGGGTCGCACCACGGTGGGCCGCCCAAGAAGGTCCAACCAACCGAGTAGAATGGGCTTTGATGGTAGCAGAAACCAGGCGACCAGCCTGTACATAAGCATGTGCAACCACCATTCTAATCCATCTGGCCAATGTCTGCTTAGAAGCAGGCCAGCCACGTTTGTGAAAACCAAACAACACAAAAAGAGAATCGGATTTCCTAATGGAGAAAAGTTCTCTTCACATAGACACGGAGAGCCCGTACCACATCCAAAGACCGCTCTTTGGAAGACAACTCAGGAGAATTAAAGGCCGGAACCACAATCTCCTGGTTAAGGTGGAAAGAAGACACCACCTTGGGTAAATAACCCGGGCGTGTCCGAAGAACCGCCCGGTCACGGTGAAAAATCAAATAGGGGGACTTATAGGATAAGGCACCCAAGTCCGAGACCCTTCTAGCTGAAGCAATAGCCAGCAAAAACAACACCTTAAGGGAAAGCTACTTAAGCTCAGCAGAGGTAAGAGGCTCAAACGGAGACTCTTGTAAGGCCTCCAAAACCACCGACAGATCCCAAGGGGCTACAGGTGGCACATAAGGAGGCTGAATCCTCAGCACACCCTGAGTGAATGTATGGACATCAGGTAGGGTAGCGATCTTTCTCTGAAACCACACCGACAAAGCAGAGATGTAAACCTTGAGGGAGGCCAGACGCAGGCCTAAATCCAGGCCTTGTTGAAGAAAGGCCAACAATTTGGCCGTACTAAACTTGAAAACGTCACGATTGTGAGACGCACACCAAGTAAAGTAAAGCATTCCAGACCCTATGGTATATCCGAGCAGAAGCCGGCTTACGGGCCCTCAACATAGTTTGAACGACCGCCTCAGAAAAACCCTTGGCCCTCAGGACGGAAGCTTCAAGAGCCATGCCGTCAAAGCCAGACGGGCCAAATCCTGGTAAACACAAGGGCCCTGAACGAGGAGGTCTGGTCATTGTGGAAGTAGAAGGGAACGATCCAACGAGAGGCCCTGTAGATTGGAGAACAAGTGCCGCCTGGGCCACGCTGGAGCGACTAGAAGTAGGTTTCCTCCTTCTTGCTTGAACTTCCGTATTACTCTGGGCAGGAGGGACACCGGAGGGAACACATACGGCAGCCGAAAGATCAACGGGATTGATAGACCATCCACGAACGCTGCTTGAGGATCCCTTGTCCATGTTCCGAAAACCGGAACCTTGTGATTGTGTCGAGACGCCATCAGGTCCACATCTGGGAGACCCCACTTGTCCACGAGAAGTTGAAACACCTCCGGATGTAGGCTCTATTCTCCGGCGTGCACGTCCTGACGACTGAGATAGTCCGCCTCCCAGTTCAGAACACCCGGAATGAACACTGCTGATATGGCCGGCAGATGGCGTTCTGCCCACTGAAGAATCCTTGATACTTCCCTCATTGCCATGCGGCTTCGAGTGCCGCCCTGATGATTGATGTACGCCACCGTGGTGGTGTTGTCCGATTGTACTTGAACAGGTCTGTTCTGTATCAGATGCTGGGGCATTGTCAACGCATTGAACACTGCCCGCAGTTCCAGGATGTTTATCGGGAGTAGAGACTCCTCCTTGGTCCACCGACCCTGGAGAGAGTGTTGTTCCAACACCGCACCCCAACCTCTCAGACTGGCATCCATCGTCAGCAGGACACAGTTGGATATCCAGAAGGGATGACCCCTGCTCAAACGTTGGTCCTGAAGCCACCAGCTCAGTGACAGATGGACCTCCGGCAGGCTTATCAGTTTTTGAAGCTGGCTGACGGGCGGCCCAAGCACGCTTCGGTCTGGGCTTGGCAGGTCTGGAAGCACGGGCTTGCTTTGGGTACGCCTGACCTTTTGCTTTACCTGGAGTACGAAAGGGCCAAGGGAAAGTACTTTTAGCCTTCTGTGTGGAAGGAGCCGTACTAGGTAGGCAGGCTGTTTTAGCGGTAGCCAGGTCAGCCACAATCTTAATGAGGTCCTCTCCAAAGAGAATGTCTCCCTTGAAAGGAAGAACCTCCAGGGTTTTTCTGGAATCCAAATCCACCAACCAGGATCTCAACCAAAGGATACGTCTGGCCAAAACGGATGCAGTAGCAGGCTTGGCCGCGAGCACCCCGGCATCGGAGGCCGCCTCCTTAAGGTACAGAGAAGCCGTGGCAATATATGAGAGATATTGTCGAGCATGCTCACAAATATCCGAAGGCAGTTCCGCCTCGAGTTCCTGAGCCCACGCCTCAACAGCCCAAGTTGCTGCAATAGTTGGCCTTTGAACAGCCCCAGACAGGGTATAAATCGCTTTTAAACAGCACTCCACCCTGCGATCCGTCGGTTCCTTCAGAGAGGTGACGGTAGTTACTGGTAGGGCAGAGGAAACAACCATACGCGCCACATGAGAATCTACAGGCGGAGGGGTTTCCCAATTTTTACATACCTCCGCAGAGAGAGGATAGCGAGCCAACAGTTTCTTATTCAGTGTAAACTTTGTCCCCGGATTCTCCCAGGATTCCTGACTTATTTCAATCAGGTGTTTAGAGCATACTTGCCTACCTGACCCTCTCCATGAGGGAGAAAATGCTCTGTTCCTGGACTTTCCTGGTCAGTATGATTGCCATCACCTGTGGTGAAACACCTTTCTTATCAATTAACTAGCTCACCACAGGTGATGGCAATCATACATTACCAGGAAAGTCCAGGAACAGAGCATTTTCTCCCTCATGGAGCGGGTCAGGTAGGCAAGTATGGTTTAGAGTAGGGTAGAACCTGCTTAACCACCTTCTTACACTTAAACCTATCAGGTTTCTTGGAGACAGTCTGAGGCTCAGCATCATCAGCCACCTGAAGAGTGAGCCGTATAACCTCAATCAAGTCCGAGACATCCACGGATGATTTCCCCTCCCCATCTGAAACATCAGCGTCAGTGTCCGAGGGGTCAGTATAAGCACCGTCCTCCTCGGAGGACGTGTCAGTTAAGGCCGCGGATCGGGAGGAGGTAATAGCCCTTTTAGAAGACGACTTAGTCTTATGTGGGAGAGAGTGATCCCTTAGATTTGGACATGGATCGGTTCAAATGCTGTAACCGAGTGGAAAGCTGATCCGCCCATGGCGGGTTCACAGCGGGGACCATAATCTGTGGTAATGGCACAGGTGATACCACAGGGGGTGTCAATTTAGTTACAAGCGTGTTTAACAATGAGGAAAATGTACCCCAAGGTGGTTTTTGTGATGCCCCGAGTGCTACAGACCCACTGGGGGGCAAGGAAGCCCCTGAACCAGAACTCTCAGCTGCTAAATTATACTCCATTCCGTCAGTGGCCTCACTACCACGCAGTGTGGGAGAGGCCCCAACGTCGTTGCCACGTGTAGCAGACATAACAATGCTCACAGTAATGGGCAACCCGGTACAAACAGTTATTTTATATTTAGTAGCACTATACCTAGTAAGAACTCTCAGAATAACAGCCGCAACCGGCACAGACCGAGGGTCCAACAGGAATAAAATATATATGGTGACTATAATTCACAAGTAAAAAATACTCCAGTAGTATATCTTGTGAGTCAAACCTATATTATCAGAGAAAAACCTGAAACACTTGGCCCCCACGGGTATAGTAATATAGGAATAGCACGCTGAATGAAATACCCTGCAATAAGGCAACCACCAGCAGCTACATGCACACACACGTATATAGTCACAAGCGTACCATGCAGTAAAAGATGCGGGGGGTAATGGTACAAATGTCCCCCTTGACCTGTGCCACGATAAAAAAAAACACCCCGGTGGCTAGTGGAACAGCAGCCCAGTAACCTGTGTCCACGCCAGCGCTCGCGCGGGCCCCCCTCCTACGTCTGCGCGGGATCGCGGTGTACAGCATGGCACAGAAGACCCTTAACTCCCCCTTGACAGCGGCCCCGCGATCCGGGAGACGGCAGCGTGTGTGAGACTCACTGGAGGACAGAGGAAGAAAAGCCGGCACCTCCGCTGCAGTCACCCGGCAACCGCAGTGCGGGAGTATACAACGCCGCTGGGGGTGATGGAGCTGCTGCAGGAATGTCTTCTGACACAGCCTGCTGCAGCCCTCGGTACAATCCTCTTCTTCTTGTTAAGCTAAAGCTAAGAAATAGGCTGCCTGAGGCAGCCCCCTGTTAAGTGACCTGCTACTGCAGGCACCAACTACAAACTGAGCTCTCTGGCATGGAGGCGGGGTTATAGAGGAGGCGGCGCTGTGCATCTTGGGAAAAGTCTAAAGCTTTGAGCCTGTTGGTGCCTCGGATCAAGATCCTACTCTACACCCCAATGTTATTTCCTTGTGGAGACCAGTGTACCCCGCAGCAGAAAGGAAATATATGTAAAGGATGTGTTCATTTGCACTTCATACTAGATCTTAACTAAAAAAAATGGTACAGAGGACACCTAAACTAGCTTTATTGTAAGTATAATATCAACACACACATATGAGCAGTGGCTGATTTTGCCTATGGGCTGCAGGATTGCAGCCCTCCCCAGGTAAAATCCGACACTTTAGCACTGAGACTGCACTAGCTTCTCTAGTGATTTCCTATTGGAAGTCCTACCTGCCAGACAGAGACACTACAGGCAGTCCCTTGGGTGGTTTTCCTCCCTCCACGACTGCCAGACTGTAGGAAGCCATTTTCTGCCTTTCAGGAAGCCCTAGCTGGCTTCTACGGACTGCAGCCGATCAGTCCATAGAAGCCGGCAGCGGAGCCAAGGGAGCAGGGCCGTCTATTCGTATGGGCTCAATGGGCTCTTGCCCAAGGGCCCCAGGAGTATAAGGGCCCTAGGCTGATAGCTGAGGGTCCCCTCTTTCCAGGGGTACCAGATTTTTGAAAATCGGTCCTGCGGAACCGGAGATATTCAACTTGAAAGCAGTGGTCCCCATCCAAGCCTGTTAATATTTTGGGTTCTGTATGACTTAGAGTTTTTCTAAGGGTATAATCCAAAAGCTGGGACTCTCCGCTTTTTGTGGACACTGACAGCTTGTCTCTACTATGCTCAGAACCAGAGATATCAGCCTACAAGCAGCCGGTCCCTGCTCCAGCTCCACACGCCTAATATTCAGTTTTAGATTTTCGTTGGTGAATTGCTCTGGTTCCTGAACTCTGATCCCCAAGTCCCCAGTACCTCCTGAAAGTTGGGACTCTGTAGTTTTTTTTATCCCATTCAAAGCTAAGAAATATATTTTCAGGAACTTGAGATATCTGCAGTCAAGCAAGCTGCCCTCCTACCAGAAAATGATAACTATTAAGCCCACTCCACTATCCACCCCTCCCTTACGTATTAAACACCCCCTACCACCCTGGGAGTCATGAACCAGGGCTTCATCATTTAGCCCAATACCCCCTTCTACAGTTTAGCCCCATCTGTGCGGTAAAGGAGTAATTACCAGCAATTACTGCTCCAAGTCCTACATGCTGAGTGGAAGACAGAACACCCCCTACCGCCCGCGCGACATCAAGGCTGCCGCTGATAGCACCCCCCACCCCTACCGCTGGAGGATAGGTAGGGGGCCCAGTGCATAGCTGTGCCCAGGGGCCTACACTGTTGTTAAGATGGCCCTGCAAGGGAGGAAGGACCCAGCAGCACGGCCAGCGGCAGCCTCCGTCCACCACCAAGATAGGAGCCACTGCTGCATATGAGCATCTTTAAATTAATCCTCTCTTTAGTTTAACTAGGCTAGTCTAATTTTACAGTATGCTAACATTTACAAGAACTTGCTTAAGTAAAAAGCATGCATTAATCTTCTCTGTTGATAATGCTAGTTTTGCTTTATAAGCAGTGTACACAGTGCCCTCTACTGGATGACATGATGTTTGCACTTTCTGAAACAAATTCAAGTACTGCATTCAACAAAAAATGCAAATTTTGAGATTCAAATTATGTAGACGCCTTAGGACCAGGGACGTAGCAAGGGTGAAATGAGTGGAGCTTGAGCTCCAGGCGCCGCTGGGGACAGAAGGCGCCGGCTCCCTGTAACACAGCTGGGAACCGGGACTCGAGGTAGGAGGAGATGACGAGAAGAGAGGGAAGGGGTGGCCACCACACTGCCTGCATGTTCCATGTTACTGATTGCAGTGCAGAGAGTCCAGTGCAGTGTAGTGTGGTGTATTGTTAGGGAAGTGGGGAGGTTTGGAGGCTTGTCAGAAGATAGATGCTTCCTGGCTATCAGGTATCTGCATTCAGTGATCTGGAACATGCAGGCAGTGTGGTGGCCACCCCTTCCCTTTCCTCAGTCCTTTCCTTCTACCCACGGAGGTCAATCACATAGAAGCTCCACCCGTCCAGGCTAGAATGAGGAGCTGCTCTGCTGCTGCCCTCTTAGTGAGAATTAATGTGTGTATGTGTGTGTATGTGTTTATGTCTGTGTATACTGTGTGTTTATGTGTATATGTACGTACGTACGTAAATGTGAGTGTTTGTGTGTAAATGTGTGAAGATGTCTGTGTGCATGTCTGTGTTTATGTGTATACATGTATATGTGTGTGTGTGTGTGTGTGTGTGTGTGTGTGTATATATGTGTGTGCTTATGTATGTCTGTGTGTATATCTTTGTATACAGTGTGTGTGTGTGTGTGTATATCTGTGTTTATGTATGTCTGAGTGTATATGTGTGTATCTATGTGTGTATTTGTGTGTATGTATATGTGCATACTGTATATCTGTGTGTGTGTGTGTGTGTGTTTGTTTATGTATGTACAGTATGTGCCTAAATGTGTGTGAATCTATGTATGTGTGGTGGTGGTAATGGGTGAGGCCGCCGTGATATGACCCTGCTCCGGGTGTCATGTCTCCATGCTACGCCTCTGCTTTGGACACCTCCCAACACTGCATGCTAGTTACCCTTTATAAGGCCTCAACTAGCTAATCAATTAGCTCTGCAAAGGGAGGACAACGAGACCCCTAAAGGTCAGGATAAGCGAGCATTTAAGAAACATTAGAAATAGTTTAGCTACTCGTGCCTTGTCCGACCATTTTCGCACGACCCACAACAAATGTACATCTGCCATTAAAAGATTTTTGGGAGTACAGTGGGTAAAGGGACATTGGAGACAAAGAGATCTCCCGACCCAATTAGCCAAGGCAGAGATGCGACATATATATGAATGCAGCACTTTAAAACCAGGGGGCCTTAATCTCGACTTTGAAGTGAAATGGTTTTTGTAGAGATTGTCACCTGAGGTTGGGATTGGGTCACAATGCACTATATGGTGATGCATTTGATCTGTTGGTGGATGCACATCTTTGTATTGGATGTAACCCTCCTTCTTTTAAGCACTTCTTTTAAGCACTTTAATCAAGTGTGAATTTCACTTGATGATTATTAATTCCCTGTTTATATATTTTCTTGGTACTGGATATTGTTGGAAAACATGAATCTAAACTGATGGGAGACTATATACATCCAAAGAACGATGACAGCTAATATAAAGAATGAAAACCGCGGACACGCGTTGCCATGGAAACAGCTGAACGGGGCAGCGGAAGTGACGTATGCGTTGCCATAGAGACAACGGAGTATGGCAGCGGAAATGACGGTGGGATGCCAAGAGGCTCACGGGACTTGTAGTGAGGGGAGCCGCTGATGTTTGCGATGTTGATTGGAGGGAGAGCGGGAACGGAGGCGGGGCGCGAACAGGCTCACGGGACTTGTAGTTTGTGAGTGTATAGGAGCCATCAGCGCCCGCACCGCCGCCATGGGACGAGAGGGGTTTTTTTCTAAGCGGAAATGACGATGGGAGGATTATGGGAATTGTAGTCTCATTAAATTTATGTGATTCACCTGGGCCCGCCGCACTGTGATTGGCGGCAGGGTATTTAGAAAGGGAGGAAATGATGGAGGATGTTATATCACTGGAAGCCTTGATAAAGACCCGATGTAAAGGGGAGAAACGCATTGGCTATATACACCTGAACACTGGAGGGAGAACCTGGGCTTTTAACCAGACGGAAGGTGAAGGAGGTGCTGCAGCTGCTGTGGACTTATATACTTAAAACGCCTTTTTTCATCTATATCCGGTAATTGCCCACCTTTGGACTCCCCATGTGGATATTCTATTTGCTGCTAGACACATTGCACTTTGTGTTATATCTCTTTGCTGCTACTGCATTGATTACTGTGTGTGGACTTTTATTAATGTTTTTGTGTGTGCATATTAAATGTTTTTAATTTACAAACGTTAATGCACTCTTTGAAATTGTGCTTCACTATATGCACTTTCTTTTCCTCTGTTTTGGAATTTCACGCATGAGGACTACTGACTACAGTGGCTCTCTGATCTTCATCTGATGCGCTAGGTTGTATGTATCGGTGCCATATTGTTCTTTTCTAGCTCTGCAAAGCAGTTAGTCCTGTAGGTCACCATAGTTCCTGTACAAAACTATTTTATATATTGTATGTTTCCTATTAGGGTCATTTTACGGTTACGTACAGGACATACTTTGCACGATGGATATAATATTAAAGTTCCTAACCATGCTTATTTTTTAGGTAGAAAAACATGTTCTCTGTTATACCCAGCACAATATAATTTTGTAAGTCTATGTTGAAAACTCAAAAGGTACACAACTGAAAATTTTCATTACAGTATGGGACAATTTTCATGGAACGGCCGATTACTTATTTTTTAATACAGTTATTTGACTACAAAGCTTTAAAACCTATACATCACACACAAAGCACACATAAATCACACACCTTGTGATTATCCACATTGTCCCCTTCTCTCAGACGGTTGGGATCTATCTCACACGGCTTGGGGGAATCACATATCTAAAATACAGAGTCCACGGTTACAATGTTACAAACACTTTTATAACAACCATACTGCAATGAGGTATTGCTCTTCTTTATGGAAAACAAATGCACAGCAATTTTACAGGTGACAGAGCTGAGGCCTTACAAAGACAATTACACATGACATAACACATTGCAAATATGAATTACAGTGACTTCTATACAATAGCACATGACTGGAACTACTGTGCAGATACGATGCTATTGTTCCTGATGAAATGATGCCTACATAATTAATTTTGTTGAGCCATAATTATTATTTTTGTGTTGTTGTTAATATTATTATTATTATTATTATTATTATTGATTTTTAAAACACCAGTGGGGGAAAGAGGACATGCACAAAGTCAGATAAGAGTTAGACAAAACATAAGCAGATATGAAATAGAAAAAGTCTGGAGGGCCGTGCTCATGAAAAAGGTTATATTTAAATTGAAAGAGTACACAGCTGAAACAAGAGTAGTGAGTACAGCTCAGAGTGGAGATTTGGAGAGTTGTGCGTAGTACAAGTGGGTGGGAATATTAGTGTGGGTAGTACAGGTGGAAGTAGGGTAGGTGTGAGGGTGCATTATTGTGGGTAGTAAAGGTGGGAGGAGGGTAGGAGTGAGGGTGAATTAGTGTGAGCAGTGCAGGTGGGAGTAGGGTGGGTTTGAGGGTGCATTAGTGTGGGCAGTAAAGGTGGGAGGAGGGTCAGTGTGAGTGTATTACTTTGGGAGTAGGGTAGGTGTGAGGGTGTATTAGTGTGGGTGGTACAGGTGGGAGTAGGGTAGGTGTGAGGAGTATTAGTGTGGGTAGTACAGGTGGGAGTAGGGTACGTGTGAGGGTGCATTAGTGTGGGTGGTACAAGTGGGAGTGGGGTAGATGTTAGGGTGCATTAGTGTGGGGGGTACAGGTGGGAGGAGGGTAGGTGTGAGGGTGTATTTGTGTGGGTGGTACAGGTGGGAGTAGGGTAGATGTGAGGGTGTATTTGTGTGGGTGGTACAGGTGGGAGTAGGGTAGATGTGAGGGTGTATTAGTGTGGGTGGTACAAGTGGGAGTAGAGTACGTGTGAGGGTGCATTAGTTTTGGTGGTACAAGTGGGAGTAGGGTAGTTGTGAGGAGTATTAGTGTGGGTGGTACACGTGGGAGTAGGGTAGATGTGAGGATGTATTAGTGTGGGTGGTGCACGTGGAAGTAGTGTAGGTGTGAGGGTGTATTAGTGTGGGTGGTACTGGTGGGAGTAGGATAGGTGTGAGGGTATATTAATGCGGGTGGTACAGGTGGGAGTTGGGTAGGTGTGAGGGTGAATCAGTGTGGGTGGTACAGGTAGGAGGAGGGTAGATATGAGGAGTATTAGTGTGGGTGGTACACGTGGCAGTAGGGTAGATGTGAGGATGTATTAGTGAGGGTGGTACACGTGGGAGTAGGGTAGGTGTGAGGGTGTATTAGTGTGGGTGGTACTAGTGGGAGTAGGATAGGTGTGAGGGTATATTAATTTGGGTGTACAGGTTGGAGTAGGGTAGGTGTGAGGGTGAATTAGTGTGGGTGGTACAGGTGGGAGGAGGGTAGATGTGAGGAGTATTAGTGTGGGTGGTACAGGTGGGAGTAGGGTAGATGTGAGGATGTATTAGTGTGGGTGGTACACGTGGGAGTAGTATAGGTGTGAGGGTGTATTAGTGTGGGCGATATTGGTGGGAGTATGATAGGTGTGAGGGTAAATTAATGTGGGTGGTATAGGTGGCTGTAGGGTAGGTGTGAGGGTGAATTAGTGTGGGTGGTACAGGTGGGAATCGGGCAGGTCTGAGGGTGTATTAGTGTGGGTGGTACAGGTGTGAGTAGGGTAAGTGTGAGGATACATTAGTGTGGATAGTACAGGTGGGAGTAGGGTAGATGTGAGGATGTATTAGTGTCGGTGGTACAGGTGGGAGTAGGGTAGGTGTGAGGGTGTATTAGTGTGGGTGGTACAGGTGGGAATAGGGTAGGTGTGAGGGTGTATTAGTGTGGGTGGTATAGGTGGGAGTAGGGTAGGTGTATTAGTGTGGGTGGTACAGGTGGGAGTAAGGTAGATGTGAAGGGTGCATTTGAGTGAGTAGTATAGGTCGGAGTAGTGTAGATGTGTGGGTGGATTAGTGTGGGTGGTACTGGTGGGAGTAGGATAGGTGTGAGGATATAAATGTGGGTGGTACAGGTGGGAGTAGGGTAGGTGTGAGGGTGAATTAGTGTGGGTGGTACAGGTGGGAGGAGGGTAGATGTGAGGAGTATTAGTGTGGGTGATGACTGTGGGGTAATCTGATTAGGTATATAGTAGACAAACCCTATTGATTTCTAGTGGATGATTACCTGGCAGGTCTGTTGATTTGTGGTCAAATTTGCCAACTGCCCAACGTCGACTGCGATTACAAAGCATATGGGTTAGATTACCTGTAATTTTCTAACCTGACTGGTTGCTGTAGGTGTGAGGGTACATTAGTGTGGATAGTACAGGTGGGAGTAGGGTAGATGTGAGGATGTATTAGTGTGGGTGGTACAGGTGGGAGTAAGGTAAATGTGAGGGTGTATTAGTGTGGATGGTACAGGTGGGAGTAGGGTAGGTGTGAGGGTGTATTAGTGTGGGTGGTACAAGTGGGAGTAGGGTAGGTGTGAATATGTATTCGTGTCGGTGGTACAGGTGGGAGTAGGGTAGGTGTGAAGGTGCATTTGTGTGGGTAGTATAGGTAGGAGTAGGGTAGATGTGAGGGTGCATTAGTGTGGGTAGTAAAGGTGGGAGGAGGGTCGGTGTGAGGGTGCATTAGTGTGGATAGTACAGGTGGGAGTAGGGTAGATGTGAGGGTGCATTTGTGTGGGCAGTATAGGTGGGAGTAGGGTAGATGTGAGGGTGCATTAGTGTGGGCAGTAAAGGTGGGAGGAGGGTCGGTGTGTGGGTGGTACAGGTAGGAGTAGGGTAGATGTGAAGGTGTATTAGTGTGGGCGGTACAGGTAGGAGTAGGGTAGATGTGAGGGTGTGGGTGGTACAGGTGGGATTAGGGCAGGTGTGAGGGTGTATTAGTGTAGGGAGTTTAGGTGGGAAGAGGGTCGGCATGAGTGTGTATTAGTGTGGGTAGTATAGGTGGGAGGAGGGTCGGTGTGAAGGTCCATTAGTGTGGGTAGTACACATGGGAGTAGAGTAGATGTGTGTGTTTATTAGTGTGGGCAGTGTAGGTGGGAGTAGGGTAGGCTAGGTTAGTGGTGAATTGATTAGCACATATGTAATGTATGTGGGATAGCAGAGTAAAAAAGTTGATGACTGTGGGGTAATCTGATTAGGTATATAGTAGACAAACCCACTGGTGAGTAATCCTACTGCACCAATCTGTCCAATCTTTTTCAAAAAAGCACTGATGGCAATTTCTGAAAACGATACTACAGGTAACTGGGAGAAAATGTGTTGTTACCCAGAACAATCATTTATTTCTAACAGTGGCCATACAAATGGAGTAATTGAATATGTTGACACAGGGATTTAGGCAATATATCAGCACTCTTCTCTCTGGCTGAGTGGCCGGCTGACATCTGATTTCAGGTCAGCTTCACCTGCATATTTCCACTATGCCCAATATTGGTCCTATTGATTTCTAGTGGATGATTACCTGGCAGGTCTGTTGATTTGTGGTCAAATTTGCCAACTGCCCAACGTCAACTGCGATTACAAAGCATATGGGTCAGATTACCTGTGATTTTCTAACCTGACCGGTTGCTGTACGCAACATTGTTTCTTCAGTCACCTATTGTCCCTCATTTAAAGCTCATGCAGAGCTGAACATATGCATGTGCGAGTACACAAGTTTGGATGATGTGTACACACCTCAGGCGCATCTTTACAATTGTGCCTCTCACTTAGTCAAAGTTCAGTGAGGGCGCACCATGGCTGTGTCACTGGAGCTGCGGGATGTAAGCATGACTTCAACTGTTTATAGACATATTTTTGCACAGGTGTAACTGCACACAGAAGATGATAATGTTGATAACAACAACTACCAAGCAAACCAAGAGTACAGATAGAATGCAGTGCTGGAACAGATGTGCCCAATTTCCATCCAACTGTAAGCTGAGTACACACCATGCAAGTTTGCGACCCACCAATGCAATGTTAAAGATAATCGAGGTGCGTGGCCTGGATCTAGCTCTGTGCAGACGTGCAGTCTCAGAGCTCCTGTTGCCAGAGGCCTGTTTTATGTTATGTAATTGGCCCCTGCGGCTCATATCGCACAAACTTGATCTGCCCCCGGCCCTGCTTGGCGTGCAGGTCTTGGGGAGGCTGGAGTGTGGTCCCTTGTAACGCCGGACGGCCGAGGCCTACCTCCCGCGCTGGGATCGGGACCTTGAGTTTGGGGCCTCCCCGGACGTGAGCTTCGGGAGCGTGCCGGAGCCGGACCGGGATCAGTTCCCCCGCTGCCTCTCACCTGCTCTGGATCTCCGGGACCAGCGGCGAGACCGGGGCTCCCTTGTCTGCCCTCCTGAGCCGCGGCGTGTCTACTTCTGCCCCTCTCCTCCCGGCGGCCATCTTGCTGCACCCGACCTCCTCCTCGGCTGCTCCGTCCCGCTCAAGCGAGCGCCGGCCGCGCTCCTGCACACCCCGGATCGTCTGGACGTCTTCCCACGGTGGGGTGGAGCGGTCTGCTGCCTTCCTGGGAGCTCCGGCCGTTCGCGGCCTATACGAGAACTGGGAGCCGCGGCCTGGATTTGTGCCTCCTCCCCGCCGGAAGTGCCCTATCGACGTGGAACCCCGTCGCTGGCCTCTCCTCAGCCTATTTGCACTCCTGGGCGGCCAAGATCAACTGTCTGCTCCTCTCCTGCCTGCTGGCCCCTACACTCTGCCACTGAGGTGTCCCTGGAGGGAAGTGTGTTCTAACTTCTTTCAGTCCAGCACTGTTTCCCTATCACCGAGGGCGCAGTGCTGCTGGATTCTAGCTGTGTCTCTGATCTCTCACCCCTCTCTCCCGGCTGGGAGCCTACCGTATGGGTGCTGCAGGCTGGGGATGATCCTCTGCCTGGCCTTGTGTGACACAGATCTTCTGATGTAGTCCAGACCGCTTGTACGCCACCACCCTTGTTCTTTATGCTTACCTAACTCTCCGCCATATATTCTACGAGATCCTGAGCTTTTTTTTATTATCGCCGCCTCGCCTGCGGAATCACATTTCATTAGAATGCCTCCAAAAAAGGTTAAAGGGGTGCTGCCTCCCAGAGTATCTTTTCCATCTCAGAAAGCAGCCCCTGCCGCCTCTTCTCTACAGAAGTCCTCGGTTGTCGCTTCTGCACAAGATACCCCCTGCAGCCCTGCCTCTGTGCCAGGGTTTGACCCTGACTCTGATGCCCCTCTCACGGTCAAAACTCTGTACCAGGCCCTCTCAGCGTTTAAATCTGAGTTGACTCAAGATCTAACAGCCGATGTTCGGGAGGTTAAGACGGAATTGCACGCTATAGGAGAACGTAAAGACCATCTGGAACGGAAAGTAGAGGAACTGGTCTCGTCTCATAATGACCTCATAGCGGCCCACGATCAGCAGCAAAGTGACCTTGAGGCGTTTAAACTCAATATTGCAGATATAGAGGACAGATCTCGCGTAATAATATCAAGATCCGAGACATTCCAGACTCCGTGCAGAATTCTGAGCTGGAGAATTACACTACCGCGCTATTCCAGAAGCTCCTGCCTAGAGCCGACCCCAGAGAGCTGCTTATAGACAGGATTCATAGACTGCCTAAACCACGCTCAGTTGCCCCCTCGCTCCCGAGAGATACGCTTATGAGAGTGCATTTCTTTACAACCAAAGAACGCATCCTGAAAGCGGCCAGAGAGGCGGGTGACTCCGAATCTGATGTGCTTGGCGGATTACAGCTTTTTCCGGATTTCTCTGCCCTGACTTTGGCCAAACGACGATCGTTCCTCCCTATTACTTTGGCACTTCGCGACCAAGAGATCACTTGTAGATGGGGTTTTCCGGTGAAGCTCGTCATCTCGTATGAAAATAAGTTCTACACAGTGACATCATTGGAGGCTGGAGTCAAATTACTGGCGGAGTGGGATCTCTCTGTTACGGTGCCGCCTGGATCCAAGAAACAGTCAACGCTCCAATCGGAATGGTTCATCGCCTGAAGTCGACTCCTTCAGCTCTGGCTTTCACTATGGACTTTATTCCGTACCGCTGTCATAGAAGGGACTCAGTTATTATCCTTGATGCGGTCACGTGAGTTACCCTGCTTGTAGTTGTGTTAATGGAGTTCCATCTCCGTGTTTATAACTTAGAGTATATGTATCTGTTTCTTGTTCTAATTTGTGCTGCTGGTAGGCGTATTTGCTCCTGCTTTCTTTTCTTTTTTTTCTTCTTGTTCAGCCTCATGGGTGGTGGCGCTAGGCCACATGTTCCCCCCTGGTAATACACTACTGCATTTTTTTGCTTTCCTTGCTGTAGTTATGCCGACCCGATGTACTGGGTCGTTTTGGTTTGTTCTTTTCTTCTCCCTTCCCTTTGCCTTCCCCCCCCCCCCCCCCTATGTTATGATATAGGTATTCGTTGTCTGAGACAAGTTTTTCTTTATATGTATCAAGGTCATTCACCGCCCACAACATGCATTAGTTTGCTTCGATGGTTCAGGTTTTATCCATGAATGTTAAGGGGCTGAATTCCCCTAATAAGCGAAGGCTGGCTTTGGGTTATTTTGCTAGGCATAAAGCGAATATTGTCACGTTGCACGAGACCCACTTTTCATCTGTAGCGCCCCCTATTTTTAAAGATCGCAGATTCCCTTTGGGTTATTTTGCTAACGGCCCCTTTAAGGGGAACTGTGTGGCTATATTGTTTAGGAATTCCATCTCCTTAACCTTGCATTCTCAGATAGCCGATAAAAATGGCCAGTATCTTATATTGAGCGGCCTTTTAAATGATAAGCCGGTTACTCTGGTCTCAGCATATGCCCCGAATTCAAACCAAGTTGCCTTTTTCCATAAGTTATGTGTGGCTATTCAGAAGATTCGTACTGGCTCCCTTCTTCTCACGGGGGACTTTAACTTAGTCCTTGACCCTAAATTGGACAGGTCTCCCAGGTCCTCTCCCTCCTCTTCAGCCTCCCCCAACGCCCCCTCTTTAGCCTTTCGTAATCTCTTAGCTGAATTTGACCTCTACGATATTTGGCGAGTGCAAAACCCTACTGGCCGGGAGTACACTTATTATTCCCCCGTCCACAACTCTTACTCCCGTACTGATTTTATGTTTTCGGATAAATGAACCCTTCAGTTTGCCAGATCCATGGACATTCTCCTTATAACTTGGTCAGACCATGCCCCGATGACTCTTAAATGGGATGTTGCAAGTCAGCATTCTCCCACCCGCCCTTGGAGACTCTCTCCTGACTTGCTGACTAATCCCGTCTCAAAAAAAAAATTATAGTTGATAGTATCTCGTCCTATATGGAATTGAATTCCCCCTCAGACACGTCCACCCTGAACTTTTGGTGCGCACTTAAGGCCGTTACTAGGGGAGCAGCGATACAGGCAGGAGCGCAGCTCCAAAAACTTAATCAACAACGCCAGACCGATTTGGAGCTTAAGTTGAAGGAGCTAGAGGACAAAAATCAATCTAGGCCTACGAAAACCCTACAGAAGGAGTTATCCGACACTAGGTCTCAACTCCAGAAATTACTTATGGCGCGCACCCAGGCCTCACTAAATAGGATGCGTCAGAAATTTTATTTAGCAGGGAACAGGCCAGGGAAAATGCTTGCCCGTAAGCTTAGAGCGCAGCACGCTCGGAATAGAATCAGGCTTATTGTGTCCCCCACAGGCGCCAAAATTTCGAACCCGCTGGAGATATCGAACCAGTTTGCCAACTTCTACTCCCAACTTTATAACCTCTCGACTGATCCCTCTACCCCTCAGCCCACTCCCTCTTCTATCAACTCCTTCTTAGCTGATTTAAGATTCCCTTCTATTTCAGACGATCAATTAGTATTACTGAATGTCCCTTGGTCCGTATCGGAAACCCTTCAGGTGATCAAGTCCCTCCCTCAGGGTAAAGCGCCGGGCCCCGATGGCTTTATTAATGACTTTTATGTGTCACTCCAAGACCTCCTAGCTCCCTCTCTGGTGGCAGTCTACAATGACATTACCTCTCGAGGCACCCTCCCTGAGGAGATGCTCGAGGCACGTATTGTCACGATCCCCAAACCGGGCAAAGATTTGACCTCTTGTCAAAATTACCGTCCCATTGCGCTATTGAACAGGGACATTAAAATATATGCTAAATTAATAGCTTATCGATTGAATGCCCTCTTCCCCTCCCTGATACATCCGGACCAGGGTCGGCTTTATCCCGGGAAGACAAGAGTCTGATAATACACGCAGGGTTTTTAACCTTGTAGATTCCCTGGCCCCTAAGCAAGGCCTCCTTCTGCTATCTTTGGATGCAGAAAAGGCCTTTGACCGCTTAAACTGGTCTTATATGCGAGAAGTTCTTTTAAAATTTGGCCTTCGTGATCGCATCCTTTCTTCGATATTAGCCTTGTATAGCTCCCCGTCGGCCCGGGTTTTCAGTAATGGTTTTTTATCTTCCCCTTTTCCAATTTACAATGGCACCCGCCAGGGCTGTCCTCTCTCCCCTCTCATTTTTGTCCTGGCCATTGAGCCTCTGGCAGCTAAGCTCTGAGCGGACCCGCAGTTCCCTGTACTGCGGTTAGGCTCCTTCCTTCACAAACTGTCTGTTCGTGGACGATGTTCTTTTATTTGTAACTGACCCTTGCACTACACTCCCCCATTTACACAACATTTTCGATTTGTACTCTGCAGCATCCCATTATAAATTAAACGCCTCTAAGACCGATGCACTGCCCATTAATCTCACCCACTCCTTGACCTCCTTACATGCTAAGTATCCTTACAATTGGCAAATGTCCTCGATACGATATTTAGGTATTTTCATCCCCCCATCTACCTCTTCTGTTTTTGAGGTTAATCTGCCTTCTCTGTTGTCCTCCCTTCAGCTGTTCACCAAATCATGGCTCAATTATAAAATATCTTGGTTGGGGCGTCTGGACGCTTTTAAAATGTCGTTGCTCTCCAAACTAATGTTCCTGTTCCGTACTATTCCTTTTATCTTCCCAAAGAAATATCTAGATAAAGCCACTGCAATCCTTGCCAATTATATATGGTCTTCGCGCCCGCCTAAACTTGCTCATGCGAGGATGTCTCTACCGAGGAGAGTCTGTGGCCTGGATATGCCTAATCTTTCACTGTACCAGGAGGCCTGCCTCTTGGCTCAGATTAAAGATTTCTGTAGAGATGCGCGTCCGGGGTGGACGTGTCTGGAGGAAACGGCTTGCCCTCGTTTTCCCCTGAAAGACCTCTTCTGGCTGCCCAAATCCCTTCGGCCACAGGGCTTAAGCCTCCTTCCATCTACCCGAGCCACGTTACAGGTCTGGGACAAATTGACTATGGCCATATCCTCCTCTTATCATAATATGTCTTTAGTATCGTTACGTACGGTGGCCATAGTCCATAATCTTAATCTGTCAAACTGGCGTTCCAGGGGGGTGGGGGTCCTGGGAGACTTGTTTAATGGGTCTGTGCTTGCCTTCTTTTCTGATATTCAGGGACGCTTCTCTTTGCCTAACTCTGAGAGGCTTCGATACTATCAAATCCAGCACTGGTGGAATAGCCTCCACCTTACTCTCGCATGTCTTAGGCCGACTCTTTAATGTTACTTCTAAGGGTGAGATTTCCTTCTGGTATAGAGCATTACTGTCACTGATCCCTGTTTCTAAATCTAAAGCCCAAATCAGGTGGGAGGTGGATATTGGCTGTATCCTACATGATTCTCAATGGCAGAACATTTTTTTGTCATCTTTTACTATGTCTAAATGCCTGAATCACTCCGAAATGCATGTCAAGTTACTACACAGATTATTCCTCACACCTGATAGGTTGCACACGATTTGGCCTGCATGTTCGAAGTTTTGTTGGCGTCTATGTGGAGAGGTGGGCCACCTCTTCCATATTTTTTGGACATGTCCCCATATTCAACTGTACTGGGTGGAGGTATTTGGGCTAATCAATAAAGTTCTGAAGCTTGATTTGTCCCCTTCCCCCCTTATAGCTTTATTAAATGTGTACCCGCGATCCGTGGGTGCTCATTTGCATTATGTTTTAGGGCATATCTGTCTCGCTGCATGTGCGGCTTTAGCCCAAAACTGGAAACAACCCACATCACCTCCCCTATTGAAGGTTATACACAAAATCCAGCTGCACTTTTTGATGGAGACTGAGCACATCCCATACTCCTTCTCCGCTAAATCCCCCTTGGTTTGTTTGATGCCTTGGCATCTGTTTATCACGGAGGGTGAGGGCGCTACACTGCTACTACGTTCCCCTTCCCCAGACATGCACTCTCCTGACCTCTCGGCTGATGAGGTCCCACCTCCCTAAACCTGGGATGGCCTCCTTTTTAGTGCTGTATATATAATGTCCCCAATGCCGCCTTTCTCCTTTTTTTTTCTTCTCTTTATTGTCTTCCATTGTTCCAGGTTCACTGCAATTTCTTTGATGTACCTGTTTAACTGACTGTGAACTGTTTGTACATGTTTGCCATTATATTGTCTCATGTATTCGTGTACCTATTCCCCCCCTTCTTCCTTTTGTACCCCTGTTTTGCAACACAAAAAATTCAATAAAAACTATTGATGTTAAAAAAAAAAAAAAGATACATCGAATCCACCGTACATACTACACGATCTGCTATGCAATGAAGTAATGTACCATAACATGCTGCATTTAACCTGCGACGGTCATGGTATCGTCGAATTGCAGTGCAGCACATTCAATGGAACGATTGATTGAACAACGAATATTCAATGTGTACGATATATCATTTTAATCTGCGTCAGAACAATATATCGTACCATGGATTGCACAGTGTGTAACCAGCTTAACTGGTAAAGTGCTCAAGCAATCTGGCTCAAAGCAGGTTAAGTGAAATTCCCTATTATTCTTAGAGACCGTAAAATGGTTTACACAGCAATTATACAGACAGTGGTCTAAACGGGGATCAGCTTATAGGCGTTGCTGTGACAATTTTAACGCATGAAATGTTAACATAGTTTCTGAGGTTGAAAAAAGACAATTTGTCCATCGAGTTCAGCCTATTTGTGGACTCCTACACTGTATTAATTTTACGGCTAATTATATCTGTTGTGAATGTCAGACGTTATGTATATTCCCTTTTTTTCCCCCTAGTGCATGATCTACCCACCATAACCCTGTATACCCTTATCCATAAGGAATTTGTCTAGCCCATTTTTAAAAGTATTGACCGAGTCCGCCATTACTACTCTCTCAGGAAGGGAATTCCAAACACGTATTGTCCTTACAATGAAGAAACCTTTTCTCCTCTGTGTGCGAAATCTCCTCTCCTCTAACCTAAGCGGATGTCCACGTGTCCTCTGTGTCGATCTTATAAAAACCAGATCCTCCGCAAGCTCTGCATATTGGTGGTCATTCAGAGTTGATCGCAGCCAGCAACTTTTAGCTGCTGCTGCGATCAATATACCACGCTTATGGGGGAGTGTATTTTAGCTTAGCAGGGCTGCGATCGCTTGTGCATCCCTGCTAAGCTACAAAAAATTCAAGCAGTTTCAGAGTAGCCCTGGACATACTTACTCTGTGCGATGATCCCTGCGATGCTGAAGCTGCTTCTGACGTCAGACATCTGCCCTCCGTTGGTCTGGACACGCCTACGTTTTCAATCCACTCCCCGAAAATGGCCGCCAACGCTGTGGAGACGCCCAGGACCGCCTTGTTCCTGTCCATCTTCTTAGCGGTCCGCTCTGCGACCGCTTTGTTCTCTGGACGTGTCGTAACCCGGCGACCCCTGTGACTGGACTCCTTAGGGCAACAGTGGACAATCCGCGGCACTCGAGCCGCATGCGGCTCTTTCAGTGGCGTGATGCAGCTCCCGCACCCAGAACTGCTCCTGACACTAACAGCCTGCCTGCCTCCTCTGACAGGCGCGTAGCTGTCCAGAGGAGTCTTCACACTGCTCCGCTCCATGTGCAATGTGACGTCACATCACAAAATGAGAGGCGGAGCTCAAGGCAGCGGGCAGCCTTGTGGAGAACACGGTCGCGAACGCCGGAGGATCAAAGGGACAGTCTCCCAGGTAAGAGTTGTGTGAGAGCCAGTGGTGGTGGTGGTGGGGTGCTGCCAAAGATCCGTGGAAGGCTTCTGCCTTAGAGCCAGTGGGAGGGGGGCGGGCTGACTGAGAGCGGAGGGGATTGCTGCCTGAGTGATGTGCTTCCTGAGAGCTGGTGGCGATTTCTTGAGTCGGCAAGGGACTGGCTTTTTCTATGTATTTTATGTGGATATGGCCATTTCAATGTTTTTTTTTTATTTTGGATCTTACTTTTTCAATATACTTTATGTGGATGTGGCTTTTAAAATGAATTTAATGTGGATCTGGCCCTTTCAATGTATTTTATGTTGGACCTGGCTTTTTGAATGTATCTTATACCGGGGCGAGGCCTAGCGGGCATAAGGCCACACCTAATTTTTGAACGCGCGCATGGTGTTTGCTCTCTGACATACCCAAATCATTTTCTTGGCTCTTTGTCACCGACTGATTGACCACCCCTGCCTTAGAGCTTTGTTTCTATTCACTGTGTTACAAGGAAAATTTGTTTTTTTTTGAATTTGTATGAAAGGTTTTATATATTTGTGCTGTCTCTCAGAGAACAACCATTTGAGTGGAAATAGCTCCTGGAGCACCTGCCATTTCCCTTGGTGATGTTTTGTTTGTTTTGCTTAGGTTTTTTTGTGCTTGCAAGCAAGAACTATATAAAATACATACTGTACTGTTTATACAGATACACACACATTCATGCAAATAAACATGTATGTGTGCAACATTGCAGTAAAGGGTATAATCAGTAAATCAGACAAGCGACATATACAGAAATAATCTGTCCCATAGGTTGTAGATTACCTCATCTATAACATTCTTCAGTGTGACTTTCAGATAATGGTTGCCAACAATCTTCATTGTCTCATCCATACAACGAGTCGCTAGAGAATTTCCCCGGAAGATGGTATTGACTTCTCTGTAAAACAAACGGTTTGCTTAAGAAGGATCAAAGCGGTTGTTATTGGAGACATTTTAACCACTTAATTAGCGCGATTTCATGGGATGCGACAGTAGCCAGCTGGGTTTTCCCTGACAGTGCATCCCATGCGACCATGGCGTCCCGCTGCATGCCCAAGCTTTTACAGAAGTAATGTGTTCTGCAGATGTGTAGAACAGATTTCTTCCTGCTCCCCCAGCGCCCTGGCAGTGATGTAGCAGGTGGAGAGGAATCCTGATGCCACAATGGAATTTCATGAGACTAGGAGCTGGTGGAGTTTATGTCACTAAGGATCTATTGTATTGGGGGAAGAGATTATTTCACATTGGGGACTTATGGACATGGGGGGGAAGGGGATTTCTAGAGACAGTCTGGGAATTAATTTTTTTCTAATATATTATTTAAATGCAATTTACATATTTTTAAAAATATACTTTTAACTTAAAATTAAAAAAAATGTTTAAGTGCCTTTTAGTAAATAAATTATATTCAGTTAATTGCTCAGTGTATAGCTTGCCGAGTACGCACTGTGTGTCATTCAGGTCAAGTTGTGCGATGGTCGCCACAAATGGCACTAGCTTCTGGTGGTGGAGAAGGAGTCGGACCAGAGGGAGAACAGCATCATTCTTATCCCTGCAAACCTCTCCCAGGATAAAGGCAGCGGATGCAGTGATGGGCTGAAATAGAGAGGGATATAGGGATATAAACATATATTTACATTTTTATTGCTCACTTTAGAGCCTGTTAAATATTAACCTGTATGTCTGGGGAATTCACCATCAGCTTTCTGAGAGTGGTATAATGCTCGGACGTCAGCACATAGTCCTCTGTATAACAGATGCTCAGTCTCAGGGACCCTGGGTCGTCATACTTGGAGGATTTGCTCCCGTTGTCTTTAGGCTGGAGAAGATACCTGAAAACAAAGAGTGCCAGAAGGTGTCACTGTCACTACTACAGATATCATTAGGTAGGGATATGGGGCCTGTTTCACATGTGGTTGGAGTAGCTATCGTTGGTGCTTACATGGAAGTAGCAGCGATAGCTCTAATATGGTAATGCAGTGCGGGCCATCACACCTCCTGCTTGCATTAGTGATCCAAAATGCATCTTAGAACGCATCGAAAATCTGCGACACCATCAGCCGACTGCAGGACTCATGGGGTAGCACAAGCTGAACCCAGCAGATACAAGTAAGAGGCCAGGAAATCTCAGAGATACTGGCCTAGTCACTCCTCCACAACGGCGGCAACACGCCTCCGTTTTGGCAAATGGAGGCCATACCGACCGCTAACATGCGCAGTACGGGTTCAGAGAATGTGCTATGTATCAAACATTGGTACTTTGCAGACTCCGTCCACATCTGAATAAGACCCACTGTTCAGTGCACTGCGCACTTCAATAAAAACACAAGTGGCTCATTTCTATTAGCCACCTGCATGGACCTGCCTTAAAGTTTACACATAGCTGATCAGATCAGCATCTCTAGCTATAGGTACCCTTTTCCAGAAGACTGAATTCCATGTAATTCTACAATTTGTTCTCTTTGTTCGTTGAAAATCCATCACCAACTCACGATGACTGGTCAGAGCAGGAGAAGTACAGCTCTCTGGCCAATCAAGACAGTCCCAATAATTTCTTTGGAGAGTGCCCACTAGTGACACACACAACCCTCTAGCCTGGCACATCAATATCTGTTCCTGGCATAAACAGGCGCTGCTATTGGCCAATGCTGGACTGGGAACTGCCAATCCTCGGTATAGCTGCTGGTGGGTGAGGTACCAGAGCTGGCAATGTTTGTGCTGGGATGAGCATGTATGGGGGAGTGTGCGTAGGTGTCATGAGGTGAAGGAGGGGAGAAGGTCAAGGGAAGGGGTTATGTGGGGTTGAGGGGGAGTTATTGATCACACAGCCTCCCCTCGCCAAGGGCCAGCAGTCATGTAACTACGAATCCCAGCTATCTTCTAAGGTAGGGCCTGCTGGAACGTGTAGACCAACAGCATCTGCCTCTGTGTTGACCTATATTATATATGAGACAGTATCTAAGGCTGGGTACAGGGGTGCTAGTCTCTGGGGAAGGGGGTGAGTTATCAGCACTGCTCTCCTGGAGTTGTTCGTTATGGGTGTCAGTGTGGATTAGGGATCACAGACCCCGAGGATGGCCTGTCAGAATGGGTGGCTGCAATATACACTGTCACCTGGGTATTGAGGGTCAGGGTGGGCACAGGAGGTAGGCTCACAAGAAGCATGGTGCTATAATGCAGCTACTGAGAGTAGCTGTGCGGAGGAGAGAGGACTTCAGAGAGATCAGAGTATCCTTTATTATTCTTATTACCAGTTATTTATATAGCGCACACATATTCCGCAACACTTTACAGAGAATATTTGGCCTACACGTCCGTCCCTGCCCCAGTCAAGCTTACAATCTATATTCCCATACACACACACACACTGGGTTCATTTTTGTTGTGAGCCAACTGATCTACCAGTACATTTTTGGATTGTGGGAAGAAACCCACGAAAGTACGGGGAGAACATACACTCTCCACACAGTTAGGGCCATGGTGGGAATTGAACCCATGGCCTCAGAGCTGTGAGGCAGTAAACTATTACACAATCCGTGTTGCCCATTTACTCTACACAATTACTGTGCGTCTGCCCCCACCTGGCACAGTGTCCTTCCCCCATGCAGCGTACCTGGGGAGCTGTTGCCCGGGCAGGACGATGGTCTGTGCATGCACTGTAGGAGACCAGCAAGGGCACAGTGTTACCCTCCTGGAAGTCTCCCCAAAACAAGCAGCACTCAGTGACTCACAGGCTGGCGGGCAAGGTGTCTAATGCTGGCTTAAGTGTCACCAGTGAGCCAAGCGTTTCTGGTGGACAGGTGTTCTAATTGGTATAGGGATCCCCACAAGTTTGTTGCCCTGGGCATCCATAAACCTGAATCTGGCTCTGCCCCTTAGTTCGGCGGGGCTCCATACGGGACAAGTTACGTTGTTGCATTGTTTATTTTTTGCCATGGTCCATAAATGCCTGCCGGGAATGAAGAGAACCAATCACTTTGGAATTTCTTAGTAATAAAACTGTGAAAATGAGGGGTGTGCGGGTGTTTTATTCTTCTAAAGATAATGCAATGTGTGTATTTTGGCATTATTTCTATTATAGGTGTAAACGGGCCCTTGATGTCTGGCCATGCTGGTGACGTGAAAATGCAATGTAACAATAGATTGCATTTCCACACACACTACATGATCCACTGTACAGTAATGCTTCGTGTAACAATAACGCATATAACTTGGACTCACCCCACTGGATGTTCAGAAAATGCAATGGGACGATGCGACCATCCAATTCATCAAATCAGGGTACACATTATACAATGGTCACTGCAATCCATCACGGATTGCAACATCAAATATATAGTGTGTACTCAGCGTTAGGGGGGACCATCAGTTTTCAGCTACGTGCATAATGCCGTATGTTATGCTAGCCACACAACGCTAGTTTTCCTGCACACCTCTATGGAGTGCTTTCATGCGACATGGGATCTCCCCATTAGCAGGCAGTGAAGGTTTATCTTGAGGAGGAAATTACCAAGCTCTGTGGGATGAGTCGCTCCGCAGAACCCGCACAGAAATTCTTATCTCTCCAAGGAACACATCCTGGGCAAGATTTCCATTGTTCCACAGATCAACCCTAGAAAAGTCATGGGCACAATACAGCATAAACAATTTGCATACTATTAAAAAAAAGTCTGGATTTATCCAGAATTCCCTAGGCATTATCACAAAACAAACTTCAGGGGACAATGACATATTTACTGAAGAAATGTAGCATTAGTCTAGGCATCAGACATGTCGGCACATTAATACATATGCATGTTTAGAATGGTAGAACAAATAAACCAATGCACAGCAGCGACGTTTAGAGAGGGGTCAGTAAATGGTAAACAGGAATCTATGCAGAATACACTTCGACACATGGCAAGCACTTTAGACAAAAATGCTGAGTAGTCCAAATAAAAACCCAACGCAAATACAAATCCAGTGTTGTGGTATCAGAAAAATAAAAGCTCCGTGTATGTGGAAGAACCAGACAAGGAATACACATAACATTATATGTTTGCATCTTACTGATAAGGAAAGCAAAAACAGTCATTGAGGATCTTGCTTGGTGTAAAACAAAGTCTGCATGTGACAGGCGCCCACGCATCTCTCAAACAAGACATTGCTCAATAGATGAAAAGTGGACGGCTAAGATCAGGTTACAAAGCAGTTTCCAAGTTTGCAATTTAAGTCAAAACACTCTTATCAGTTAAACGTAGGGGATTCAAGCATTCTAACGGAGGAAAGCATGACTTGGGAAAGACAATGACAGTGTGTGAGTGTATGCATATGAAAGTATGATTTGTAGGAACACAACTCTTGAACAAATCACATGCAGTTAATCCACACGCACTAAATTGTTCAAAGTTAACATCAGTAGGAAAACTATAATCCCTCTGCTGCCAGCAGTACTGCATTACTCTACAGCAGAGGTTCTCTAATACCCCTTTCACAACGCACAAATAATCCGGTATCGACCCGGTATATTGCCGGGTCAACATGGGTCGCTGTGCGGTGTGAAAGGGGTCACTACCAAATTCTCGGGTCGCCTGATCTGGTATTTCAACCCGAGAATAAAGAAGGGTTATTCCAGGGTCAGGTGCGCAGTGTGAACGGGTGACCTGGGGCTCGTTAACAGTAAGGGCAGAGGTGGCGTGGAGATGATCTCATCTCCTTGTGCCACCTATGCACCAGCCCCTGATGCTGCCTCTGTCCTCGCCCCCCGATGGCAACCCGACCCGGAAACCAGTCTGAAAGGGTCCAATGCCAAGTCGCATCCGGGAAGGGCCTGTTTCCAATTCCGTGGGGGGCAGCATTGCGATGTGAAAGCTGTATAACACAGTCCACAAGGCACCCAACGGTCCAGGTTTTAGGTATATCCATGGCTCAGCACAGGTGGTTAAAATAAAATTGACTGAGGTGCTAATTAAGTCACCTGTGGCCAAGCATGGCTATACTTAAAACCTGGATCGTTGGGGTGCCTTAAGAACCACAAGTTAAATGTCGTCTCTGGTAGTGCAGGGACTGACAAACAAGAAAAACACAGACACATGCTGGTCTAGCGGCTTACCATCCAGGACAAGTCTGTAGTAACAGCACATACACCACAAAGGAGACAAGAAGATTGACAGGTAAGAAAGTAATATACAGAGGGAGAGATCTCATACTAGATAATAATGGGAGTTGATGGCAGCACAATCTGAAACTACAATATATTGTCTGAAAAAAGTATTACTACCATACTGTATAGGGCTTCCTTGTTGATGAGCTTCAGAATTTAGTATGCAATACTGCATGGATATAGGATAAGCTGACCCTAACTGATGACACACACATACTGTACATACAGGTCTTGATGATGTAACCACTGGACCGCTGCTAGAGCTACGTTTCCAGGACAGGAGATATACGTATATACAGTAATAAACAAATTTATGTATAAGCAGTGACTTCTCATGTCATCATTTCAGTGCTCATTAAGAAAGACTGTATTAAAAAGTTATTACAGATGTGTCCTCATACACTACTGCTGCCGTTGCACAAAACATCCTTTCTCGCCTTAAGCCAAGCGTCTTTTTCACACGAATCTGTGTCTTAGTCACATGGTGACACGTGTGTGTATGACTGAGGGGGTCATTCAGACCTGATTGCACGCTAGATTTTTTCACTGCGCTGTGATCAGGTCAGAAAAGCGCATGCATCACAATGCACAGACGCGTTGTACGGGTGCAAAGCAAATCATTGCTGTGCGATGGATTTTACGAAGAATCCATTCGCACTGCCGATCGCAAGGAGAATGACAGGAAGAGGGCTTTTGTGGGTGGCAACTGACCGGTTTCTGGGAGTGGTTAGAAAAACGCAGGTGTGTTCAAGCGTTTGCAGGGCGAGTGTCTGACGTCAATTCCGGGACCGGACAGGCTGAAGTGATCGCAGCGGATGAGTAAGTTCTGGGCAACTCAGACACTGCACAAAACCTTTTTGTAGTGCTCGGCTACACATGCGATTGCCCGCTTGCAAAGCAAAAATACACTCCCCTATAGGCGGTGACTATCTGATCGCAGCGCTGAAAAAAATAGCTGGAGCGATCAAATCTGAATGAGGTCCAGAGTCTGAATCTGTATATGATACAGCGGCTTTTTTCATTCCAAGTTCAGTTGTGCTTCGTATGCAGCGTCAGACGCACACAGATATAGAGTACAAGTGGTGCACAGCAAATGCAAGCTTTCACGAGCAGGGCCCTCTTCCCTCATGTGCTTTTACGTCTTTTACTTAACCGGTCTTCTTTTTAATACTCCCTTTGATGGCACCAAATCCCTTGTTTTTCTGCCGCCCTTATACTTATTTCAGTGCCGTTTACTGACGCTATGTTTATATACCCTGTACTTGTCCTATATTGTATTGAATTGTAAGTCAGGGTCTTCATGTTTTGCTTATTTGTTTACTCTGTAATTGGGAGCTGTGGATCCCATGTGGCGCCATATAAGTAAAGGATAATAATAAGAACAATGATGATGATGATGAATCCGGGCGATCTCTTGAAATAGTTTAGTCTGTTTAAAACACAAATTTGCATGAAATAGTCTACTCTGCTCGGCGCTGCTAACTCGCACCAGGCACCTTGTCCACATGGTGTATTGAGGACACATCTGGATGTGCTGATTTTTTACATTGATAAGAAACATTAAGAAAGTGACCATGTTCCTGTTCGTCTTATAAGAGTTCACGCTGCAGTCTTCTTGTACCTTTATATTGGCAACTTGGTGACTTCCAATATAATATACATTTTCTGCTTGGCTGTAGTATCCTGTTATCATTTAATTGTGAGACCATGAAAGCCAATTTGTAATCTTATGGGCAGATGGAAGAAAAGAGCAAAACATTAGGTGATTTTAAGAAGGTCCCACACACTCGGCCACGTCACTCGTTAAGACTTACATGAGGGAAACATTCCTACAAATTCCTATGTCTGAAGCAGCGCTACACAGCAGCCACTATATACAAGCTTGAATAAAATGAATTGAAATACAAACCTTACTTCAAGTTTCTCAATATCTTCTTCCTCTACTTGGAACTGGGACTTCTTAGTGTAACTGCTCGACCGTGTCACCTAAAAAGAGATTTTGGTTACTGCTCTCCATTCTGTATAAAAGTCATCCACAAACCAGGGCTCTCTGTGAAAAAAGTAATAGCATAGTTGCCATTCATACTTGGCCTATACAATGACAAACAAAAAATGTAGCTGTTAACACAAAGTGAAATGGTGACTCTTAACTGTAAATATGCTATTACATGATAAGAGTAGCCCTTAGGGTGTGTACACACGGTGAGATTCGGACTTATCCAATTCTCATTGTGCGACAGGGGCCGGGTCGGCACTTAGCCAGTATCGCAAGCACATAATGAGTGTGCTTGCGATCCCTGTTCTGTGCAATTTTGGCTAAGTGTCAATCCTGACTATCTCTTCTATAGAGATAGTCAGGATTGACTTGCCTGCACAGTCTATTTTTTCGGCCGATGCCAACCGCGCGCGGCCGCGCATCGGCATCGAATCGGGATCGCAAGGTGACTGTCACCTTGCGATCTGCACTATCTTTCTTCCGATTCTGACTATATAGTCAGAATTAGAAGAAAAGATCTTACCGTGTGTACACACCTTTACACACCATGTCTCACACACATTGCCATTCAAATTTTGCAATGAAGATGCATTTGTAGTGCAATCTAAGTGCATGTACATAGATAGAAAAATAAAAGCAGTGTATACAAAAATTTTTTGCATTTTGCTTGCACTGAAATGTTCTCTATTTTTATTTTTTTAAATAAAGTGCAGTTAAGTGCATCTGACTCTAGTCAACAGAGTGCTTAGTAAATTCAACGAGATGCAGGTAAGGAGTGATTTCATGTATGCCTCTACATGTGTTTGGCTTGAATAAAATAATTTCTCATCCATCACATAGTGCATACATTTGTAAACCTAAATTTAAGTGCAATACAGTTTATAGTCATTTTTACTTAAGACTTAAGTTATAAAAGACAATGGGGCATACGCATCAATGCTTATAGAGAGGTAAAGTGGAGAGAGCAAAAGTACCAGCCAATCAGCTCCAAACTGCCACATTACAGACAATGGGCTAGAGGCATCATTGCTTGGAGAGTGATAAAATGGAGAAAGAAAAAGTGCCACCCAATCAGGGCCTAACTGCAATGTCAAAGGCTGCGTTTGAAAAAATAAGAATTTACTCACCGGTAATTCTATTTCTCGTAGTCCGTAGTGGATGCTGGGGACTCCGTCAGGACCATGGGGAATAGCGGCTCCGCAGGAGACAGGGCACAAAATTTAAAAGTTTGACCACTAGGTGGTGTGTACTGGCTCCTCCCCCTATGACCCTCCTCCAAGCCTCAGTTAGGATACTGTGCCCGGACGAGCGTACACAATAAGGAAGGATTTTGAATCCCGGGTAAGACTCATACCAGCCACACCAATCACACCGTACAACTTGTGATCTGAACCCAGTTAACAGTATGATAACGTAGGAGCCTCTGAAAAGATGGCTCACAACAATAAACAACCCGATTTTTTTGTAACAATAACTATGTACAAGTATTGCAGACAATCCGCACTTGGGATGGGCGCCCAGCATCCACTACGGACTACGAGAAATAGAATTACCGGTGAGTAAATTCTTATTTTCTCTGACGTCCTAGTGGATGCTGGGGACTCCGTCAGGACCATGGGGATTATACCAAAGCTCCCAAACGGGCGGGAGAGTGCGGATGACTCTGCAGCACCGAATGAGAGAACTCCAGGTCCTCCTTAGCCAGGGTATCAAATTTGTAGAATTTTACAAACGTGTTCTCCCCTGACCACGTAGCTGCTCGGCAGAGTTGTAATGCCGAGACCCCTCGGGCAGCCGCCCAAGATAAGCCCACCTTCCTTGTGGAGTGGGCATTGACAGATTTAGGCTGTGGCAGGCCTGCCACAGAATGTGCCAGTTGAATTGTGCTACAAATCCAACGAGCAATCGTCTGCCTAGAAGCAGGAGCACCCAGCTTGTTGGGTGCATACAGTATAAACAGCGAGTCAGATTTTCTGACTCCAGCCGTCCTTGAAATATATATTTTCAATGCTCTGACAACGTCCAGCAACTTGGAATCCTCCAAATCGCTAGTAGCCGCAGGCACCACAATAGGCTGGTTCAGGTGAAACGCTGATACCACCTTAGGCAGAAAATGAGGACGCGTCCTCAATTCTGCCCTGTCCGAATGGAAAATCAGATATGGGCTTTTATACGATAAAGCCGCCAATTCCGACACTCTCCTGGCTGAAGCCAGGGCCAGTAGCATGGTTACTTTCCATGTAAGATATTTCAAATCTACCGATTTGAGTGGCTCAAACCAACGGGATTTGAGAAAATCCAAAACTACATTGAGATCCCACGGTGCCACTGGGGGCACAACCGGGGGCTGTATATGTAGTACTCCTTTTACAAAAGTCTGGACTTCAGGAACTGAAGCCAATTCTTTCTGGAAGAAAATCGACAGGGCCGAAATTTGAACCTTAATGGACCCTAATTTGAGGCCCATAGATAATCCTGTTTGCAGGAAATGTAGGAATCGACCCAGTTGAAATTCCTCTGTCGGGGCCTTCCTGGCCTCACACCATGCAACATATTTTCTCCAAATGCGGTGATAATGTTGTGCAGTCACCTCCTTCCTGGCTTTGACCAGGGTAGGGATGACCTCTTCCGGAATGCCTTTTTCCCTTAGGATCCGGCGTTCAACCGCCATGCCGTCAAACGCAGCCGCGGTAAGTCTTGGAATAGACACGGTCCCTGCTGAAGCAGATCCCTTCTTAGAGGTCGAGGCCACGGATCTTCCGTGAGCATCTCCTGAAGTTCCGGGTACCAAGTCCTTCTTGGCCAATCCGGAGCCACTAGTATCGTTCTTACTCCCCTTTGCCGTATAATTCTCAGTACCTTGGGTATGAGAGGCAGAGGAGGGAACACATACACTGACTGGTACACCCATGGTGTTACCAGAGCGTCCACAGCTATTGCCTGAGGGTCTCTTGACCTGGCGCAATACCTGTCCAGTTTTTTGTTGAGGCGGGACGCCATCATGTCCACCCTTGGTCTTTCCCAATGGACTACAATCATGTGGAAGACTTCTGGATGAAGTCCCCACTCTCCCGGGTGAAGATCGTGTCTGCTGAGGAAGTCTGCTTCCCAGTTGTCCACTCCCGGGATGAACACTGCTGACAGTGCTATCACATGATTTTCCGCCCAGCGAAGAATCCTTGCAGCTTCTGCCATTGCCCTCCTGCTTCTTGTGCCGCCCTGTCTGTTTACGTGGGCGACTGCCGTGATGTTGTCCGACTGGATCAACACCGGCTGACCCTGAAGCAGAGGTTTTGCCAGGCTTAGAGCATTGTAGATTGCTCTTAGTTCCAGTATATTTATGTGAAGAGACGTTTCCAGGCTTGACCACACGCCCTGGAAGTTTCTTCCTTGTGTGACCGCTCCCCAGCCTCTCAGGCTGGCATCCGTGGTCACTAGGACCCAGTTCTGTATGCCGAATCTGCGGCCCTCTAACAGATGAGCACTCTGCAACCACCATAGCAGAGAGACCCTTGTCCTTGTCGACAATTTTATCCGCTGATGCATCTGCAGATGCGATCCGGACCATTTGTCTAGCAGATCCCACTGAAAAATTCGTGCATGGAATCTGCCGAATGGAATCGCTTCGTAAGAAGCCACCATTTTTCCCAGGACTCTTGTGCATTGATGCACAGACACTGTCCCTGGTTTTAGGAGGTTCCTGACGAGTTCGGATAACTCCCTGGCTTTCTCCTTCTCTGGATCTTGCCCTTATCAGGAGATCGTCCAAGTAAGGGATAATTAATACGCCTTCTCTTCGAAGAAGGATCATCATTTCGGCCATTACCTTGGTAAAGACCCTGGGTGCCGTGGACAATCCAAACGGCAGCGTCTGAAACTGATAATGACAGTTTTGTACCACGAACCTGAGGTACCCTTGGTGTGAAGGGCAAATTGGGACATGAAGGTAAGCATCCTTGATGTCCAAGGACACCATAAAATCCCCTTCTTCCAGATTCGCTATCACTGCTCTGAGTGACTCCATCTTGAACTTGAATTTTTGTATGTACAGGTTCAGAGATTTCAGATTTAGAATAGGTCTTACCGAGCCGTCCGGCTTCGGTACCACAAATAGCGTGGAGTAATACCCCTTTCCCTGTTGTAGAAGGGGTACCTTGATTATCACCTGCTGAAAATACAGCTTGTGAATGGCTTCCAATACCGTCGCCCTGTCTGAGGGAGACGTTGGCAAAGCAGATTTTAGGAACCGGCGAGGGGGAGACTTCTCGAATTCCAACCTGTAACCCTGAGATACTACCTGCAGGATCCAGGGGTCCACCTGCGAGTGAGCCCACTGTGCGCTGAAATTCTTGAGGCGACCCCCCCACCGCCCCTGAGTCCGCTTGTAAGGTCCCAGCGTCATGCTGAGGCCTTTGCAGAAGCCGGGGAGGACTTCTGCTCCTGGGAAGGGGCTGCTTGCTGCAGTCTCTTACCCTTCCCTTTGCCTCGGGGCAAATATGAATGTCCTTTTGCTCGCTTGTTCTTATAGGAACGAAAGGACTGCGGCTGAAAAGACTGCGTCTTTTTCTGCTGGGAGGGGACTTGAGGTAAAAAGGTGGACTTCCCGGCTGTTGCCGTGGCTACCAATCCGATAGACCGACCCCAAATAATTCCTCCCCTTTATACGGCAATACTTCCATATGCCGTTTGGAATCCGCATCGCCTGACCACTGTCGTGTCCATAGACTTCTTCTGGCAGATATGGACATCGCACTTACTCTTGATGCCAGAGTGCAGATATCCCTCTGTGCATCTCGCATATAAAGGAATGCGTCCTTTAATTGCTCTATAGTCAATAAAATACTGTCCCTATCCAGGGTATCAATATTTTCAGTCAGGGAATCCGACCAAGCCACCCCAGCACTGCACATCCAGGCTGAGGCGATTGCTGGTCGCAGTATAACACCAGTATGTGTGTATATACTTTTTAGAGTATTTTCCAGCCTCCTATCAGCTGGATCCTTGAGGGCGGCCGTATCAGGAGACGGTAACGCCACTTGTTTGGATAAACGTGTGAGCGCCTTGTCCACCCTAGGGGGTGTTTCCCAGCGCGCCCTAACCTCTGGCGGGAAAGGGTATAACGCCAATAACTTCTTTGAAATTAGCAGTTTTTTATCAGGGGTAACCCACGCTTCATCACACACGTCATTCAATTCCTCTGATTCAGGAAAAACTACAGGTAGTTTTTTCAGACCCCACATAATACCCCTTTTTGTGGTACTTGCAGTATCAGAGATATGCAAAGCCTCCTTCATTGCCGTGATCATATAACGTGTGGCCCTACTGGAAAACACGTTCGTTTCTTCACCGTCGACACTAGATTCGGTGTCCGTGTCTGGGTCTGTGTCGACCGACTGAGGCAAAGGGCGTTTTACAGCCCCTGACGGTGTTTGAGACGCCTGTACAGGTACTAACTGGTTTGCCGGTCGTCTCATGTCGTCAACCGACTTTTGCAGCGTGCTGACATTATCACGTAATTCCATAAACAAAGCCATCCATTCCGGTGTCGACTCCCTAGGGGGTGACATCACCATTACCGGCAATTGCTCCGCCTCCACACCAACATCGTCCTCATACATGTCGACACACACGTACCGACACACAGCAGACACACAGGGAATGCTCTGATAGAAGACAGGACCCCACTAGCCCTTTGGGGAGACAGAGGGAGAGTTTGCCAGCACACACCAAAGCGCTATAATTATATAGGAACAACCTTATATAAGTGTTGTTTCCTTATAGCTGCTTAAATATATATAATATCGCCAAAAAATGCCCCCCCCTCTCTGTTTTTTACCCTGTTTCTGCAGTGCAGTGCAGGGGAGAGCCTGGGAGCCTTCCTAGCAGCGGAGCTGTGTAGGAAAATGGCGCTGTGTGCTGAGGAGATAGGCCCCGCCCCCTATTCCGGCGGGCTCTTCTCCCGGTTTTTCTGAGACCTGGCAGGGGTGAAATACATCCATATAGCCTCATGGACTATATGTGATGTATTCTTTTTAGCCAGAAAGGCATTAACATTGCTGCCCAGGGCGCCCCCCCCAGCGCCCTGCACCCTCCGTGACCGCCGGTGTGAAGTGTGCCTGAGCGCAATGGCGCACAGCTGCAGTGCTGTGCGCTACCTCATGAAGACTGAAAAGCCTTCAGCCGCCGGTTTCTGGACCTCTTCTTACTTCGGCATCTGCAAGGGGGTCGGCGGCGCGGCTCCGGTGACCCATCCAGGCTGTACCTGTGATCGTCCCTCTGGAGCTAGTGTCCAGTAGCCTAAGAAGCAAATCCATCCTGCACGCAGGTGAGTTCACTTCTTCTCCCCTAGGTCCCTCGTTGCAGTGAGCCTGTTGCCAGCAGGACTCACTGAAAATAATAAAACTATCAAAACTTTTACTCTAAGCAGCTCTTTATGAGAGCCACCTAGATTGCACCCTGCTCGGACGGGCACAAAAACCTAACTGAGGCTTGGAGGAGGGTCATAGGGGGAGGAGCCAGTACACACCACCTAGTGGTCAAACTTTTAAATTTTGTGCCCTGTCTCCTGCGGAGCCGCTATTCCCCATGGTCCTGACGGAGTCCCCAGCATCCACTAGGACGTCAGAGAAATGACAGTTAGGAGGTGATTGGCTGATACTTTTTCACTGTCAATTTTATCACTTTCCAAGCGATGATGCATCTGGCCCTGTGTCTGAAAAGTGACAGTTAGGAGCCGACTGATTGGTACTTTAATGCTGCCCATACACCTAAAGATTTATTGCCAGATCTGACTGGTTGGAATGAAAACTTGGTAATGGATGAGAGCAAATGACAATTGACCATTTGCTCCTGAATGCCATAAAACTAACAAAAATGATCGCGGATTTAACCAATTTATCCGACTACATCACCTACAGACCTGTGAATGGGATAAAGGCCCAAATGTATTAAGCCTTAACAAGAGATAAAGTGGAGATGGATAAAAGGGGTATATTCATGAAGCAGTGAAAACAATGGAGAGTGAGCCAGTGGAGAAGTTACCCGTGGCAACCAATCAGCTGCTCCATACCATTTTATAGTATGCAAATTATAAATGTTACCTCAATGCTGATTGGTTGCCATGGGTAACTTCTCCACTGTTTCACTGCTTCATGAATAGACCCTAAAGAGTGATAAATGACCAACCAACCAGCTCCTAACTGTCCTTTTCAAACACAACCTGGAACATGGCAGTGAGGGGCTGGCTGGTTTGTAGTTTCTCTCTCTCCACTATATCACTCTCCAAGCGTTGATGCTTATGTCCCAATGCCTTGTGAATGCCGTTGTTGCATAGCCTTATGGCGATATAAACAGGACTGTGCGAGAGGTCTCATCTCACCTCAAAGTAGAACTTCTCATTGAACTGAGGATTACTAGTTTTCTTCTTCACTTTGGTTTTCTTTTGGTCAATTCTGAAATCAAATACAAAGAGTGAGAAAGAGTACTCAATGTTATATAAAACAAATAAAATAATGAAATACAATAAAGTGAAAACAGATAGATCAGAAGTTTATTGTTTATGTCGTGTTTACTTTCATTCACTTTCAGAATACATTTTTATTTTTTTTGAGACAGCCATAGATCAGCAGCATGCAACTTGTAAAGGAGGAGATTATGGGGGTCATTCCGAGTTGTTCGCTTGTTGCCAATTTTCGCTATGCTGCGATTTGTTGCTAAATGCGCATGCGCAAGGCACGCAGGGCGCATGCGCTTAGTTATTTAACTAAAAACTTAGTAGATTTGCTGTGGATCCTGCGGCGCTTTTCAGTCGCTCTGCTGATCGGTGAATGATTGACAGGAAAGGGGCGTTTCTGGGTGGTAACTGAGCGTTTTCCGGGAGTGTGCTAAAAAACGCAGGCGTGTCAGGGAAAAACGCGGAAGTGGCTGGCCGAACGCAGGGCATGTTTGTGACGTCAAACCAGGAACTAAACGGACTGAGCTGATCGCAATCTGTGAGTAGGTCTGGAGCTACTCAGAAACTGCAAATAATTATTTAGTAGCAGTTCTGCTAATCTTTCGTTCGCAATTCTGCTAAGCTAAGATACACTCCCAGAGGGCGGCGGCCTAGCGTGTGCAATGCCGCTAAAAGCAGCTCGCGAGCGAACAACTCGGAATGAGGGCCCATGACCTTTTAAATTAGCATTTGTTATGGTATCACTCTGAAGAGGGACACCCAGACATGTGAAAGCTGAAATGTAGGAGCTGTAAGACCTCTCACAAAATGTATAGCCGCCTACTTCTACTTTGGCTTTCAATTAAATGCAGCCAGTACCTTCTTGAACTTTGACACAATGATGGGCAATTAGTGCCAGCCAGTGCCGTAACTAGGCATTTCAGCACTGTGTACAAGAAATGGCATTGGCGCCCCCCCATGCAAGATAGGGGCAGTGCGTGCCGCAGGCCCACAAAAAAAATAAAAAATAAAAAAATAGGGGCGTGGCTTCATGGGGAAGGTGCGTGGCCACAAAATAATACCAATTCATACAACGGTGCACAGTAGTCTATGACTAGATTGCTTAGAAGTTAAGCACGGATCTCTCCGTGTGTATGCCCCCCAGTGATAGTGATGCGCTTCCCCACGTGTCGCTATCGCCGGTGCTAGATTGGCCAGTCTAGCACATCGCTCATTTCACCCGCTGGGTGATATGAGCGCGCACGCGCGCCCCCCCCCCCCCCCCCTCGCTCAGCACACATCGCGCTGTGCTGAGCGGGAGGAGAGATGTGTGCTGAGTGGTCTGTGATAGATCGCTCAGTACACATCTCTGCAAGTGTGTACTGGCCTTTAGTCCACTTTCCAGAACATTGGAGTCTATTTGCTAAGCCTTGGACAGAGATAAAGTGGACGGGGATAAAGTGGACGGGAATAAAGTTCCACCCAAATCTAAATCTCTCTGCACATGTTACATCTGCCCCACCTGCACTGCAACATGATTTTGCCCATTAGTGTGGTATTTTGGTTTGCTAACAAAGGTCCATAGTCCTTAATAAATGTACCTGTTCCAGTCCTTCAAACTTGCACTTAAAAGTTGTCCGGTCATTATGGTACACCCTGTATATATAACTAAACTTGACACATTCACAGCAGGCATTTTATTGATCCTGCAGTGTTATCAGCTATATTTAAAACCATGTATATTTACCATCTGTAATGATGTTAATTAAAAACAAATAATAGTAATAATAATAAATAAATGGTCACTTTAATTAAAAAGAGATTCACTATTTATTGTCTAGCTAAGACGTCTATAAATGTATTTCTCAAACGTCCTAGAGGATGCTGGGGACTCCAAAAGGACCATGGGGTATAGACAGGATCCGCAGGAGACATGGGCACTTTAAGACTTTAAATGGGTGTGAACTGGCTCCTCCCTCTATGCCCCTCTTCCAGACCTCAGTTAGATTCTGTGCCTAGAGGAGACTGGTTGCACACTAGGGGAGCTCTACAGAGTCTCTCTAGAAAAGACTTTTGTTAGGTTTATTATTTTCAGGGAGCACTGCTGGCAACAGGCTCCCTGCTTCATGGGACTGAGGGGAGAGAAGCAGACCTACTTCTGTGAGTTCAAAGGCTCTGTTTCTTAGGCTACTGGACACCATTAGCTCCAGAGGGTTTGATCACTTGGTGCGCCTAGCTGTTCGTTCCCGAAGCCGCGCCGCCGCCCCCCTCACAGAGCCTGAAGAGAGAAGCCGGGTGAGTAAAGAAGCAAAGAAGACTTCAAAGGCGGCAGAAGACTTCAGATCTTCCGGAGGTACCGCGCAGCGGTCGCGCTGCGCGCCACTGCTCCCTTACACAAGCGGCACTACATGGGTGCAGGGCGGGCGCCCTGGGCAGCATTAAAACCTCATGTTTAACCTGGCTATATGTATATAGGCAATGTATAGGGACCCCCGCCTGTATAAAAAAAATGCGGGACCGAAGCGCGCCATATAGGGGACGGGGCTTCCTCAGCTCAAACCAGCGCCATTTTCTCCACAAGGGTGCACAAAACAAGGGGGGGGGGGGGGGGCACGGCAATTTGGTGTTGATTACTATTATATAAAAAGTGCTTACAGGTTTGGGGCATTGGTTAATTCCTTCAGACCGGTGGAGCGCTGGGTGTGAGCTGGCAAACTCCCTTTCTGTCTCTCTGAAGGACCTTACTGTGGGTCTGTCCCCTATAGCCCAGTGTGTTTGGGGGTGTCAGTACGTGTGTGCCGACATGTCTGAAATTGGATGCTTTTCCCAGGAAGAGGCTGGTGAGGGAGCTGAACAGAATGTGGGAGTGACTCCGTCGGCGTCGCCGACCGCTGATTGGGTAGATATGTGGAAAGTTTTAAATGCAAGTGTGGCTTTATTGCATAAGAGGTTAGACAATTCTGAGTCTCAGAACCAAGCATGGAGACAATCCATGGGTGATGTTTTATCACAGTCTCAGCCCCCCTCAGGGTCTCAGAAACGTCCCTTTACCCAGATAGCAGACACAGATACCGACACGGATTCAGACTCCAGTGTCAACTATAATGATGCCAAGTTACATCCTAAAGTGGCTAAGAGTATTCAGTACATGATTGTGGCTATTAAAGATGTGTTGCATATCACAGAAGACCCCACTGTCCCGGACACAAGGGTATGTATGTTTAAGGGAAAGAAACCTGAGGTAATGTTTCCTCCCTCTCATGAACTGAACGCTCTTTTTGAAAAGGCTTGGGAGTCTCCTGACAAGAGACTGCAGATTCCCAGGAGAATTGCTATGGCGTATCCTTTCCCCTCGCTGGATAGATTACGGTGGGAATCATCACCCACAGTGGACAAAGCCCTGGCGCGTTTGTCCAAGAAGGTGGCGCTACCGTCCCCTGACACGGCAGCCCTTAAGGATCCTGCGGATCGTAAACAGGAAACTACCTTGAACTCTATTTATGTTACTACCGGTAAGCTACTCAGGCCGGCCGTGGCATCGGCATGGGTGAGTAGCGCTATTGAAAAGTGGGCAGTTATCTGACATAGACACCCTGGATAGGGACAGCGTAGTTTTGACCCTGGGTCACATCAGGGACGCAGCGGTTTATCTAAGGGAGGCTGTGAGGGATATTGGCCTCTTGGGATCAAGGGCCAATGCCATGGCAGTCTCGGCTAGGAGGGCGTTGTGGACTCATCAATGGAATGGTGTTGCTGACTCTAAGAAGGCTATGAAGGCTCTGCCCTACAAAGGTGATGTTTTGTTTGGTGAGGGCCTCGCGGACCTGGTTTCCACAGCTACCGCGGGTAAGTCTTCCTTTTTGCCTTTTGTCCCTCCACAGCAAAAGAAAACACCTCAATACCAGATGCAGTCCTTTCGGTCGCATACGTTCAGGAAAGGACGTGATTCTTCCTTCCTCGCGGCCAGAGGTAAGGGAAGAGGTAAAAGATCCCCGGCTGTGGCAAGCTCCCAGTAACAGAAGTCCTCCCCGGCTTCAACCAAGTCCACCGCATGACGCTGGGGCTCCACTGCGGGAGTCCGCACCGGTGGGGACACGTCTTCAACTCTTCAGTCAGGTCTGGGTTCGTTCGGACCTAGATCCTTGGGTGCTGGATATTGTGACCCCAGGATACAAGCTGGAATTCCAAGACGTGCCTCCGCACCGATTTTTCAAATTGGCCTTACCAGTTTCTCTTCCAGAGAAAGAGGTAGTATGTGCTGCAATACAAAAGCTGTGTCAACAGCAAGTCATTGTCACGGTACCCCCGTCACAACGGGGAGATGGGTTTTATTCAACCCTGTTTGTAGTCCCGAAACCGGATGGCTCGGTCAGGCCGATTCTGAACTTAAAATCCCTCAACCTTTATTTAAAAAAATTAAACTTCAAGATGGAATCTCTCCGAGCAGTGATCTCCAGTCTGGAAGGGGGGGGGGGGGATTTTATGGTGTCGGTCGACATAAAGGATGCGTACCTACATGTCTCCATATATCCTCCTCATCAGGCGTACCTGAGGTTCGCTGTTCAGGATTGTCACTACCAATTTCAGACGTTGCCGTTTGGTCTTTCCACGGCCCGAGGATTTTCACCAAGGTAATGGCGGAAATTATGGTGCTCCTGCGCAAGCAAAGGGTCACAATTATCCCGTACTTGGACGATGTCCTGATAAAGGCGAGATTACAGGAGCAGTTACTGAAAAGTGTTGCGCTCTCTCTGCAGGTGCTGCAACAGCATGGCTGGCTCCTAAATTTACAAAAGTCGCAGTTGATTCCTACAACTCGGCTATCGTTTTTGGGCATGATTCTGGACACCGACCTGCGAAGGATCTTTCTCCCGTTGGAAAAAGCTCAGGAAATCCAGAACATGGTCAAGGAACTTCTGAAACCGCCAAGAGTGTCGATTCATCACTGCACTCGAGTGCTGGGAAAAATAGTGGCGGCCTACGAGGCCATTCCGTTTGGCAGGTTCCATGCAAGAACGTTTCAGTGGGACCTGCTGGACAAGTGGTCCGGGTCCCATCTGCAGATGCACCGGAAGATAAGCCTCTCCCCCCCAGGGCCAGGGTTTCTCTCCTGTGGTGGCTCCAAAGTTCTCACCTTCTAGAGGGTCGCAGGTTCGGAATCCAAGATTGGATTCTGGTGACCACGGATGCGAGTCTCCGAGGTTGGGGAGCAGTCACACAGGGACAAAATTTCCAGGGAAAATGGTCAAGCCAGGAAGCTTGTCTGCACATAAACGTGCTGGAGTTAAGGGCCATCTACAACGGCCTGTGGCAGACAGAACATCTTCTTCGCGACCTGCCCGTCCTAATTCAGTCGGACATCACAGCCATGGCGCACGTAAACCGCCAGGGCGGAACGAAGAGCAGTGCGGCGATGGCGGAGGCCACCAAGATTCTTCGCTGGGCGGAAAACCATGCAAGCGCTCTGTCAGCGGTCTTCATTCCGGGAGTGGACAACTGGGAAGCAGACTTTCTCAGCAGACCCGATCTCCATCCAGGAGAGTGGGGTCTTCATCAAGAGGTCTTTGCAGAAGTGACAAGTCGTTGGGGACTTCCTCAAATAGACATGATGGCGTCTCGCCTCAACAAGAAGCTTCGGACATATTGTTCCAGGTCAAGGGACCCTCAAGCAATAGCAGTGGACGCACTAGTGACACCGTGGGTGTTTCAGTTGGTCTATGTGTTCCCTCCGCTTCCACTAATCCCAAAGGTATTAAGGATCATAAGAAGAACAAGGGTTCGGACGATACTCGTTGTTCCAGATTGGCCACGGAGGGCCTGGTATCCGGATCTTCAGGAATTGCTCACAGGAGATCCCTGGCCTCTTCCTCGCAGAGAGGGTCTGTTACAGCAAGGGCCGTGTGTGTTCCAGGACTTACCGCAGTTGCGTTTGACGGCATGGCGGTTGAACGCCAAATCCTAGCTAGGAAGGGTATTCCCGGGGAAGTCATCCCCACTCTACTCAAAGCTAGAAAGGAGGTAACGGCGAAGCATTATCACCGTATTTGGAGAATATATGTGTCTTGGTATGAATCCAAGAAGGCTCCTACAGAAGAATTTCAGCTGCGGCGTTTTCTCCACTTTTTGCAAGCAGGTGTGGATGCTGGCCTGAAGTTAGGCTCCATTAAAGTGCAGGTGTCAGCCGTATCAATTTTCTTTCAAAGGAAATTAGCCTCACTTCCAGAAGTGCAGACTTTCGTGAAAGGCGTGTTACACATCCAACCTCCGTTTGTGCCCCTGTGGCACCGTGGGACCTTAATGTGGTGTTACAGTTCCTTACGTCACATTGGTTTGAACCTTTACAAACGGTAGAGTTGAAATTTCTCACTTGGAAGGTGGTCATGCTATTGGCCTTGGCGTCCGCAAGGCGGGTGTCCGAATTGGCGGCTTTGTCTCACAAAAGCCACTATCTAATTTTCCATGAGGATAGAGCAGAGTTGATTTTTACCAAAGGTGGTTTCTTCGTTTCACATGAACCAACCTATTGTGGTGCCTGTGGCTACTGAAGCCTTGGCTGATTCCAAGTCTCTTGATGTGTCAGAGCTTTGAAAATTTATGTAGCCAAAACGGCTCGGGTTAGGAAGACAGAGGCGCTGTTTGTCCTGTATGCGGCCAACAAGGTTGGCGCTCCTGCTTCTAAGCAGACTATTGCACGCTGGATCTGTAATACGATTCAGCAGGCTCATTCTACGGCTGGTTTGCCGTTACCGAAATCGGTGAAAGCCCATTCCACTAGGTAGGTGGGCTCGTCTTGGGCGGCTGCCCGAGGTGTCTCGGCTTTGCAGCTTTGCCGAGCAGCTACTTGGTCGGGGTCAAACACTTTTGCAAAGTTCTACAAGTTTAATACCCTGGCTGATGAGGACCTCCTGTTTCCTCAATCGGTGCTGCAGAGTCATCCGTACTCTCCCACCCGGTTTGGAGCTTTGCGTATAAACCCCATGGTCCTTTTGGAGTCCCCAGCATACTCTAGGACATATGAGAAAATAGGATTTTAGTACCTACCGGTAAATCTTTTTCTCCTAGTCCGTAGAGGATGCTGGGGACTCCAAAAGGACCATGGGGTATAGACGGATCCGCAGGAGCTTGGGCACACTATAAAGACTTAAACTGGGGGTGAACTGGCTCCTCCCTCTATGCCCCTCCTCCAGACCTCAGTTAGAAAACTGTGCCCAGGAGAGATGGACATTTCGAGGAAAGAATTTATAATTTAAACACAGTGAGTGTTATACCAGCTCACACCACGAACATACCGCAAGACATGGCCTTCAACAGAATACCAGCCCACGATATGAAAAACATACAGGCATTTGCTGAGAGAATATGTAACACAACCTGTGTGTCAACCCAACCAATAATAAAAAACCTCAGCAATAGCCTGAAAGATAAGAAATACCACAAAGTGCCACCAAAATCAATAACTGCAGACACAGTACGCACTGGGACAAGCGCCCAGCATCCTCTACGGACCAGGAGAAAAGGATTTACCGGTAGGTACTAAAATCCTATTTTCTCTTACGTCCTAGAGGATGCTGGGGACTCCAAAAGGACCATGGGGTCTATACCAAAGCTCCAGAACGGGCGAGAGAATGCGGACGACTCTGCAGCACTGATTGAGTAAACATGAGGTCCCCATTAGCCAGGGTATCAAACTTGTAGAGCTCAGCAACGGTGTTTGAAACCCGACCAAGTAGCCTGCTCGGCAAAGGCAACCCGCCGAGATACCTCGGGCATCCGCCCAAGAAGAGCCCATCTACCTAGTAGAATAGGTCTCCTCCGACTTCGGTCACGGCCATCCAGCCGTAAACTAGCACGCCAAATCATATCACAGATCCAGCGTGTAACAGAGTGCAGAGACGCAGGCGCCCCAAGCACGCTGGGATCATACCAGACAGAGAGTCTCTGTTACCCCAAACTGAGCCCAATTGGGGACATAAATCTTCAAAACCCTGACTACATCGAATGACGTAGAATCAACCAATGCTGAAGTCACCACAGACATCAAAATAGACAGGTTTGTGATAAACACCGAAGACCCTATTCTGTGGAATCACTAACCGAGTTCTCATTCTATCCACTTGGAAAAAGAAACAGGGCTCTTGTGAAACAAAGCCGCTACTTCCGACAACCGCCTTGCGGTCGCCCAAAAGGCAAAAGCATGACCACTCTCCAAGACAGAAATGTCAACACAACCTTCAGTAAAGGTTCCAATCTGAAACACCAGAAACGCAACACGGTGCCCATGGGACACAAATGGAGGTTGGATGTGGAGTACTCCTTTCACGAAAGTCGGAACTTCCGGAAAGATAGCCAATACAAGTTTATAAGGCCAAAACTGCCCTGAAACGGAGCCAAACTTTAGGCCTACATCCACACCTGCTTGCAAAGAATGGGAAAGACCGACTCAGCCGAAAATCTTCCGCAGGAACCTTCTCAGATCCAGACTAAGACACATATTTGCGCCAAAACGGTGGTAAGGCTTCGTCAATACTTCTATTTTAGCCTAAAGAAGTGTGGAAATGACCACACTGGGAATACCCATTCGGACTAGGATATGTCGTTCAACCGCCATGCCGTCAAACACAGCCGCGGTAAGTCCTGATACATGCCCCGATCTCGATGTAAAAGTTCCTCCCTCAGAGGAAGAGGCCCGGGATCTTCTATGAATAAATCTTGAAGAACTGGATACCAAGCCCTCCTTGGCTAGACCGGAACAATGAGGATCGCCGGAACCTCTGACCCTCTTACATTTATCACCTTCAGCAGAGTGAAAGCAGAGGGAACACATAGACCTACTAAAACCACCCAAGGTGTCACGAGGGCGTCCACTGCTATAGCTTGAGTGTCCCTTAACCTGGAACCATATTCCTGAGGTCTCTTGTTGAGCGAGACGTCAATATGCCCAAATGAGGCATTCCTCAAAGACTTGTCACTTCTGTGAAACTTCTCGATGACGACAGTATTTCTCCCGGATGGAGAGCGCATCTGTAGAGGAAATCTATTTCTCCGTCATTTACATCCGGAACGAAGACTGCTAATATAACGTTAACCAGTCTTTCCACCCAGCAGAACACTATTTCATCTTCTGCCGTTGCCGCTGTACTCCGTGTTTTCGTCCTAGCGACTTACATACGCCACTGCTGTCAAGACATCTGACAGAATTAACACGGGTAGATCACGAAGAATATGTTCGTTGAAAACAACTCTTAATTAAAAAAAAACTGATTGTAGACAAGCTTCCCAGCTTGACCTTTTCCTCTGGAAACATTCCCATGTAAGGACTGCTCCCCAGCCTCAGAGATCCGCATACATGGACACCAGGGCCTAATCCTGGATCCCAAACCTTCGTCCCTCCAGGAGGTGAGAACTGAGCAGACACCACTGAAGTGATATCCTGGCCATTAGAACCATATTCCGGTGCCTGTGCCGGTGAAACCCGGACCACAGTCCCAACAGTTCCCGTGAAATCACTCTGGCTTGACCTGCTCACCAAAAAAGGCCTCCTAGGCCGCACTCAACTTCTACAACAACGGAACACACTGATGAAGTGGCACTGCAAATCTGATCCGACTCAGGATACTCAGACTTCTTCCTACCGGAAAACACAGAGCCTCAACCATTCCGTATCAACCCTGATACCACCCCCGACATCTGTGTCATTGGGGACAACAGCCCTTCCCTGTGTTGAAAAACAGTCAGAGAGAAACAACGATTTGCACTACTTGTTACTTGACCTCACCTCAATCAGGCGAACATCTCAGTACAGAATAACAGTGGCTCTCACTATTGAAAGAAAACCATCATACTACTATCACTCCAGTTTAAAGGCAAAGACAATCCTGACTTTCCCTCCAGGTAACGAGAATGCGTACAACAACGCAGGTAAACTCTTTTTATTTTTTTATTTTTTTAACCGGGACAGGAGGACAATGCCCAAACCTGGCGCAGCTCTGCATGGCGACGCGTACTACCTCCCCTTCCAGAGGGGCAACGGCAATATCCATTAGAAAATCAGAGAGGTGAAACATCTGTAACTCCAGAATGTCCCCCTTTGGAATCCATAAACAACTCACCGGTTCTAGTCTATTCCCAGACTAAGTGAAAGTAGTAACTGAGTCCTCACCGGAGCGGGGTCCCGCCATATAGACTCTGCGACATGCGGTGTATGCGGCAAAACAGAACCGACATCCTCTTCTGCGAACCTAACAAGGCTGCAGACTCTTACCTTTTCACCTTCCACAGGCTGTACAGAAAAGGAAAAAATAACTGAATTTAACCGATTAAAATGACTGCATCCCACAAAAGAAGGCGTCGCCAACCGTTGTGAGGGAAACTAGCTCCCGAAGTTAGACTTACCAGGAATATCCCTCGAGATTGACTGAACTGAGACATCCCCCCAAACAGCGGGACACCGTCCCAGGGAAAAAGTCCAGTAACTCTCGGAGTCAGCCTCAGGATTCCCCGGCCACACTTCCTGTATACGTACGGCAGCCTGCCGCAATGTTATAGAGAAGAACCAACTTGAGGAACCTCCCCTGTCTCTTTAGGGCAAAATTATCTGATGTCTTACCGAAAGAAACACTCCCTTATGTGCATGCAATGTAAATAAGCCCACAGCATAGAAATATAAAATCACTTAGCTTTCCTGTATATGATCCTTTGAAATAGGGCCCCGTTTCGACCAGGCGTTGACCATCACAGTATTCTATCCGTGGCGGGAAAAGAATAACCTTCGGACGTCTGGAGAGGGTGTGAGTCACGGCCGACCTAGAGCTTTATCAACAGAGCGACCAGCACATGAGAAGGAATACTATTACTTCAGTATTCATTATAAATCCTAATATTGTAATACACATATACACACATATCCTAATTATATATATAACATACTATAAGCGGATTGTCCGAAGCCTTCGGGTCCCCCGTGACATTAATGTGTTCTGAACGTGTATGACCATGTACTGAAAAGCCCCAGTTGCGGATCTACCAGGAAACAATATAGTCGACAGAAAACCCTATTCGTCGACAGCAGGGATTAGTAACCAGGCAAAAATTTTATTCTTGTGACCCCAAGGGGTCCGAGGGAAGTATACCTATTTACACCCGATGAAAAAAGTTGGTGCCGACAGGTCCACCCACATACTACTGTGCCGCCCATATAGTATTTACTTTTCACAAGCATACCACTACCGACCTGATCAAATACCCACATACGTCAGCGATGCCGACAGTGAACACGCACGCCTGTCGACACAAGTGAACTAAAGTGGGTATAACTGACAGGGAGCACACATAAAATACACAAAAGCACGAGTTCATACTATCTCTGCATTAACTAGTGTTATAAAAGCTCAAATAACACAAAAAAACTGTGCCCCCCCCCCCCCCTTTGGCGGGGACAGAGAGAAAATGGCGCTGCCTCCAGTGTGTGTGAGGGCTAAGCCCCGCCCCCCTCTGCGCGCTCTAGCCCCTTATCTTAAATATGCAGGCCGATTATATATATATATATATATATATATATATATATATATATATATATATAATCTGAAACTGCTGTTCAGGGCGCCCCCCCTGCGTCCTGCACCCAAGTAAATCGTTGGTGTGTGGGAGCACCGGCGCGTGACCGCCGATATGACTGGCGGGGTATCGCATGCGGCGCCCGTGGCCCGTAAATAAACTATATATATATATATATATATATATATATATATATACATACACACACACACACACACACACATATACATACATACATACATACATACATGCTGCCCAGGGTGCCCCCTACCCCCGGCGCCCTGCACCCATGGAAGCCGGGGCGCGGGAGAAATGGCGAGCAGTGCGCTATAACATGCTGGTGGGGGTCCGGGACACGGAGCCCCGGCAGCGCAAATGTTTTCAAAGCCAGCTCCCCCCGTAGCGCCCTGCACCCTGAGAGTGCCGTTGGTGTGTGGGAGCATGGAGCGCAGCGCGACCGCTGTACCTCTGTTACTGAAGTCTTCTGCCGTCACTGAAGTCTTCTGTTCTTCTAATACTCACCCGGCTTCTTTCTTCTGGCTGCAGTGAGGGGGTTGACGGCACGGCTCCGGGAACAAGCAGCTAGGCGAACCAAGTGATCGAACCCTCTGGAGCTAATGGTGTCCAGTAGCCTCAGAAACAGAGTCCTTAAACTAAGAAGAAGTAGGTCCTGCTTCTCTCCCCTCACTCCCACGCTGCAGGGAGCCTGTAACCAGCAGGTCTACCTAAAAATAAAAAACCCTAACAAAGTCTTTTAGAGAAACTCAGTAGAGCTCCCCTAGTGTGTGTCCATTCACTCCTGGGCACAAAGTCTAACTGAGGTCTGGAGGAGCGGCATAGAGGGAGGAGCCAGTTCACACCCAGTTTAAGTCTTTATAGTGTGCCCAAGCTCCTGCGGATCCGTCTATACCCCATGGTCCTTTTGGAGTCCCCAGCATCCTCTAGGACGTAAGAGAAAATAGGATTTTAATACCTACCGGTAAATCCTTTTCTCTTAGTCCGTAGAGGATGCTGGGCGCCCGTCCCAGTGCGGACTCTAACTGCAGTAATTGTATATAGTTATTGCTTATGTTACACTTAGGTAGTGTTTTGGTAAGGGTCAGCCTGTTGTACGGTGTATTGTGGTGTGAGCTGGTATGTATCTCACCCTTAGTTTAACAAAATCCTTTTCCTCGAAATGTCCGTCTCCTCTGGGCACAGTTCCTATAACTGAGGTCTGGAGGAGGGGCATAGAGGAAGGAGCCATTTCACGTCCATTTAAAGTCTTAAAGTGCCCATGTCTCCTGCGGATCCCGTCTATACCCCATGGTCCTTTTGGAGTCCCCAGCATCCTCTACGGACTAAGAAAAGGGTTTACCGGTAGGTATTAAAATCCTATTTTTTATCAAAGTGTCCATTCCGATACTAACGTTGTAGATGTCAATTTTATTTACACATACCAGGGCTAAAGCGGAGTTGGGCAGAATCTGTGTTTCAACAGCAAGCCAAATAAACGTGTATTTTGCTTGTATTGCCGATTGTATTGCAAAACGCATCCAGCTCGGGAAGAGTAGCGTTTGTACCTGGTTTAACTCATTCACTATATAGTCCATATCTACGAGTCTGATTTTGTCTTGGGAGAAAGTAAGAAGAATGTATGTATGTATATATATATATATATATATATATATATATATATACACATACATACATACATACATACACACACATACATACACATACTTATACACATATATACACACAGCCACGCACTTATACACAGCCACTTATTCAGTATATACACATAGCTCCACACATACTGTAAACACACACACTTATACACATATATACACACAGCCACACACTTATACACACACATATATACACACAGCCACACACTTATACACGTGTATACACGCAATCATACACTAATGCACACAGGCATACTTTATACACAGATATACATACAGTATACCTCCCAACTGTCCCAATTTTCACAGCAAAGTTATGTTTTTTTTGGGACTGTCCCGCTGTTCCACCCACGGGCCGCAGTGTCCTGCAGTGGGGGAGGAAGGAGTTGGGAGACTCTTGTCACTGCTGCTCTGAATAGACGCCGTGCGCATGTTCACAGGTGACAGAGGGAGAGGGGGCATGTCAGCAGCTCACATAGCGCTGGGCATGCCCCCTCAGTAGAGGGGGCATGGCAGCAGCTCACAGAGCGCTGGGCATGCCCCCTCAGTGACGGTAAAAGGGGGCGTGACTCAAGATCGCGGCTCTGCCATGCGGCCACGCCACCCTTCATATAGGCCAAACCCCTTTTCGGGTGCGCACCACGGTCCCGCTTTAGCCATTTAAAAAGTTGGAAGGTATGATACAGGTACACACATACATATATACATACAAACAGCCACACACATATACACTTATAGATGGTGCCCCCCTTACCTTTACACATTACCTTGCAGCACACTGTAGTACATACAGGAAGCTCTGATCCTCCCCCACATTGCACAGCAGCCCCGCCCCCTTCTCGGACTCCGGTCCCTCTCTTCAGTTTCACTTTTAACAGCTTGCACACTGCAGCTGTCAGTGTCTTCATATTGTAGTATATACAGCCTGCCTAGATGCCCCTACGATTTGCCGATGCCCTAAGCAATTGCCTATAGCTAGAGCAAGCTCTGATCAATGTAAAAATTTGTAAGAAAACAAGCAATAATAATAATACATATATATATTTACCTAGAAGGGCCAACGAGAGACACTGAAGCATATGGATCACAACTCTGTCCGTTGACCAGAGGTAACCCTTCGCATTCCAGAATGCTACGAAAAGACAATAATAATATGTAACGTGGTCTAAGATAAGAACATCACCTGCAGAAGACTACAATGCTTTACTATGCCATCAGCTGCTGCATAATAAGGGTTAAAGTGGCTATACATCACAGCATAATGCCTTTATGAGGAGCCTAGTTTCCCATAACAGACAATATGAATCTTATTTTTCTACAACTGTTTACAAAAGTTAATGTCTAGGTAACAGGAAAGGCCACTGACTGTGTTTGCGAGATGTACACTTTAAAATGGAAAAGACCTTATTGCCCAGTTTGTGGATTTAAATCAGTCAGTATTATTAATAGCTCTAGTATAAACTACAGCAAGACCACAACTACAAGAAACAGACAAGTGCTGAATAGAGAGAATGCCCAGGGAAGGAACGACAGTGGTCTCTAAATCAAAATTAGTTTAACAGTTAGAGAATGTAGAAGAGCCAATGTGATTTACAATGTAATTTACAAGCAGAGGATTGACCTGTTTGCATACAGGTTTGTACAAAAATATTTGTATCCACTAATTCTTTACAGCCTTTAGCCAAGACAGCGAAGAAGAGGTTAACAGTAATTTGTATTTATTCAAACACTCAATGCAGCCGCCTACGCTTCCTCTCTCTGCGAGTTATGGAAAAAAGGAAGTGTCCTGGTGGCGTTCAGAGCCTACCCCACTGACCACCAAATGTAATACAGATATACAGTGCATTGCTCACCATCTGCTCACATATACTTACTGTACCATAAGCTGCTGCACAGATCCATTTTCTGTAATCAGCTCATTTAGCTTCAGCTCAAGGTGGACTTTTCCCTGTAAAACACAAGTAAAACACATATGACGCATTTATCTCTGCTATATAAAACTAAAGTGTGTTCTTATAAGATATATTTAACAGTTAAACAACATCAGCACCACTCACTTACTGAGTTTGAAATACACTTGGTCAAAAAGTAAGCCACATTTTCAAGAACATGGGGAGTAATTCAGACTTGATCGTAGATGTGCTAAATTTCTACGATCACTTTCACAGACATGCAGGGGGACGCCCAGCATAGGGCTAGTCCACCCCGCATGTCTGGCTCTGCCCCCCCCCCCCCCCCACCCAGGTACAAAAGCATCGCATGCCGGTGATGCTTTTGTACCTGAAGAGTGCTCCCTACCAGCGCAGCTCCTGCGCGCTGGCAGGGAGCTACCCGTAGCTCTCCGGGTTGCAGCGGCTGCGCGTGATGTCACGCAGCCGCCGCAGCCCATCCCCCACCCGGTCCGGGTGCGCCTGCGTTGCTCGTACTGCGCCCCCAAAAACTGCGGCCCAGCGCCGCCTGCCCGCCCCCTCCCAGTGAACGCCTCTGCCTGTCAATCAGGCAGAGGCGATCGCTGGGCTGAGATGCTGATCGCATCTCTAGCATGCGCCGGCGCACTGCGGCGCCTGCATACTTCAGACCTGATCGCCCGCTGTGCGAAAACGCACAGCAGCGATCAGGTCTGAATTAGCCCCATGGTCCGGAGCAATAGGAATTTGGCCTGACCATTTGGCCTGACCATTGGCAAGACTGGCAGTCACTCTAGTGACTCTATTGGCAAGACTGGCCGTCACTCTACTGGCAAGACTGGCCGTCACTCTAGCTTTGGTTACATCAAATACGTGTGCAAACCATTGTAAGGCAGCTATTATTTTATTTATTTTATTTTATTTATTTTATTCTTGCCTACGTTGCAGGACCCTGTAGTCGGTATCTCATCCTGCTCACTTTGAACATGGGACTGAATCTGGGTGGGGGGTGCCCTGTCGGGATGTGCTCCTTCTATCAATAGGTAGGTAAGGAATAACATCCCCAGTTGTTCTCAGCTCCTTCTGGAGCTCATAAGGGAAACAGGCTTGGGAGCTGGAATGTTTGTTGCCCAAGCTTTCAGAATTAGTTGGCACGACAGACAAGTTATCCACCAGAGATCTCCTGTCTGCTTCTATTCCATCACAGATACCTGGGTGATGTGAAACATTAGTCTGGGACACATTACAGATCTGTTGAAATTCCCACCCAGACACTATTGCCAGTGTCTGGCCTGTTCCAGTGAAAGCCACTCAGTGTGGTTGTGGTTGTTGTTCCTGTCCCAAGAGGATAGAAGATAATGGATTATTTACTCTCAAATCTCTTCTTGGCCAAAAGCTAGATCAGGCCTGGCCAACCTGTGGCTCTCCAGCTGTTGTGAAACTGCACATCCCAGCATGCCCTGTCACAGTTTTAACTTTCCCTAATAGGAAAACTGTGGCAAGGCATGCTGGGATGTGTAGTTTCACAACAGCTGGAGAGCGACAGTTTGGGCAAGAAGGTCTTTTCCATTTTAAAGTGTGCAGGCCTGAGCTGGATAATCAGGAAATCTCAAATTGTTTAAATTGCAGGTGGGCATGCTCTTGATTGTTTCCTTGAGGCTGGTCATCAACAGCATAAAATAGTAGAAGTTCATGGAGTCCATAACCTTCAGAAACCATGGTATTTCAGACCTTAGAGCTTAATGGTTAGATTATCAAATAAATCCAAGCAGACACATTCTCAAATGGACGTTCTCCCGGGGGTTTTCTGTTCCACACCCATCAGCAGAGGGGGTCCTTACTAGCGGGCTAGATTCTTCTCTATGTACATGGACTTGACACACACATTCACAAGCATCTCTAAAAAAAAAAGTCAACATTTTGTGTCCACTGATTACATTATTGTCCAGAAGGTGCTGCACCTTGCTAACTCTGTGGGTACCCTTCTTACGTACAGCTTTGGGACATCCCCAGCTTATTTCACTGTTACCATGAAGGATGAAAGAGAAAATGCTATTTTTGTAGTTACATTAAATCCTTTTCTCCGAGTCCAAAATGGAACACTGGATACCCTGCCTGTATGGTTTTCTGTTCTTGTTTCAGTTCTCATTTTTAGAATCATTGTTCCTGTTGTTTGGAAAACATCGTTCTCTCCTCTCCATTGTGTTCTGTACTCCTAGTTCTGTCCACAGGGCTTTGTTAGAAAAACAGTGAAACTTCCTGAGGACTTCCAGTGTGCAGCAGGGGAAGAGATTGAGCTTGTGGAGGCCCCTACCACTGCACTCTACTCCCCAGCGTATTCCAGTTTCCTCCACTGCACTCAGAGAAAAGTATTTAACTTAATTACTATTCTATTAAAACTGGATGGGTTTGCAATGTGCCAGTGGTGGAAGCAGGAATGTATAAAGGAGAAACTGGCTGACTATTAAGACAATGCATTACTGGAAAACATGACAAGCCAACAACTACTAATGTGCTCTTTCTAAAGACATCACTATTAAATGTTTTGAAACTGTATTTTGAAGTTTACATTTTTAATTACATATAATGCATAATGGGCCTGAATCAGATTAGTAAGAAAAAATAAGAATTTACTCACCGGTAATTCTATTTCTCGTAGTCCATAGTGGATGCTGGGTACTCCGTAAGGACCATGGGGAATAGACGGGCTCCGCAGGAGACTGGGCACTCTAAAAGAAAGATTAGGTACTATCTGGTGTGCACTGGCTCCTCCCTCTATGCCCCTCCTCCAGACCTCAGTTAGGGAAACTGTGCCCGGAAGAGCTGACACTACAAGGAAAGGATTTGGAATCCAGGGTAAGACTCATACCAGCCACACCAATCACACCGTACAACTTGTGATAACTATACCCAGTTAACAGTATGAACAACAAATGAGCCTCATTAACAGATGGCTCATAACAAAACCCTTTAGTTAAGCAATAACTATATACACGTATTGCAGAGAGTCCGCACTTGGGACGGGCTCCCAGCATCCACTACGGACTACGAGAAATAGAATTACCGGTGAGTAAATTCTTATTTTCTCTGACGTCCTAGTGGATGCTGGGTACTCTGTAAGGACCATGGGGATTATACCAAAGCTCCCAAACGGGCGGGAGAGTGCGGATGACTCTGCAGCACCGCATGAGCAAACTCAAGGTCCTCCTCAGCCAGGGTATCAAACTTGTAGAATTTTGCAAACGTGTTTGACCCCGACCAGGTAGCAGCTCGGCAAAGTTGCAATGCCGAGACCCCTTGGGCAGCCGCCCAAGAAGAGCCCCCCCTTCCTCGTGGAATGGGCTTTTACTGATTTAGGATGCGGCAGTCTAGCCGCAGAATGTGCAAGTTGAATCGTGCTACAGATCCAGCGAGCAATAGTCTGCTTAGAAGCAGGAGCACCCAGCTTGTTGGGTGCATGCAGGATAACAGCGAGTCAGTATTTCTGACTCTAGCCGTCCTGGAAACATAGATTTTCAGGGCCCGGACTACGTCCAGCAACTTGGAGGCCTCCAAGTCCCGAGTAGCCGCAGGCACCACAATAGGTTGGTTCAAATGAAACGCTGATACCACCTTAGGGAGAAATTGGGGACGAATCCTCAATTCTGCCCTGTCCCTATGGAAGATCAGATAAGGGCTTTCACATGACAAAGCCGCCAATTCTGACACACGCCTAGCCGAAGCCAAGGCCAAATATACATATGACCACTTTCCACGTGAGATACTTCAACTCCACGTTTTGAAGTGGCACAAAACAATGTGATTTTAGGAAATCCAACACTACGTTGAGATCCCAAGGTGCCACCGGAGGCACAAAAGGAGGCTGAATATGCAGCACTCCCTTAACAACGTCTGAACTTCAGGCAGCGTCTTTCCTAGCCTTTAACAGCGTAGGAATCACTTCATCTGGAACGCCCTTTTCCGTTAGGATCCGGCGTTCAACCGCCAAGCCTTCAAACGCAGCCACGGTAAGTCTTGGAACAGACAGGGCCCCTGCAGTAACAGGTCCTGTCTGAGATACAGAGGCCATGGGTCCTCCGAGATAATTTCTTGTAGTTCTGGGTACCAAGTTCTACTTGGCCAATCCGGAACTACGAGTATAGTTCTTACTCCTCTTTTACGTACTATCCTCAGTACCTTGGGTATGAGAGGAAGAGGAGGGAACACATCAACCGACTGGTACACCCACGGTGTCACTAGTGCGTCCACAGCTATCGCCTGAGGGTCTCTTGACCTGGCGCAATACTTTTTTAGCTTTTTGTTGAGGCGGGATGCCATCATGTCCACCTGTGGCCGTTCCCAACGGTTCACAATCTGCGTGAAGACTTCTGGATGAAGTCCCCACTCTCCCGGGTGGAGGTCGTGCCTGCTGAGGAAGCCTGCTTCCTAGTTTTCCACACCCGTAATGAACACTGCTGACAGTGTTAGCACGTGATACTCCGCCCATCGGAGAATCCTTGTGGCTTCTGCCAACGCCATCCTGCTTCTTGTGCCGCCTTGTCGGTTTACATGGGCGATAGCCATGATGTTGTCTGACTGAATCAGCACCGGCTGGTTTTGAAGCAGGGGTTCTGCTTGCCTTAGGGCATTGTAAATGGCCCTTAGGTCCAGAATATTTATGTGTAGGGAAGTCTCCTGACTCGACCATTGCCCTTGGAAATTCTTCCCTGAGTGACTGCTCCCCAACCTCGGAGGCTTGCATCCGTGGTCACCAGGACCCAGTCCTGAATGCCGAATATGCGGCCCTCGAGAAGATGAGCACTCTGCAGCCACCACAGCAGAGACACCCTGGCCCTCGGGGACAGGGTGATCAGCCGATGCATCTGAAGATGCGATCCTCACTTGTCTAACAGGTCCCACTGAAAGTTCCTTGCATGGAACCTGCCGAAGGGAATTGCTTCGTAAGAAGCTACCATCTTTTCCAGGACTCGCGTGCAATGATGCACCGACACCTGTTTTTGGTTTCAGGAGGTCTCTGACCAGAGATGACAACTCCTTGGCCTATTCCTCCGGGAGAAACACCTTCTTCTGTTCTGTGTCCAGAAACATGCCCAATATCAGCAGACGTGTCGTAGGATCCAGCTGCGACTTTGGGATATTCAGAATCCAGCCGTGCTGTTGTAGCACTTCCTGAGATAGTGCTACTCCGATCAACGACTGCTCCTTGGACCTCGCCTTTATAAGGAGATCGTCCAAGTACGGGATAATTATAACTCCCTTCTTTCGAAGGAGTATCATCATTTTGGCCATTACCTTGGAACACACCCTCGGTGCCGCGGACAGACCAAACGGCAACGTCTGGAATTGGTAATGGCAGTTCTGTACCACAACCTTGAGGTACTCCTGGTGAGGTGGGTAAATGGGGACATGTAGGTAAGCATCCATGATGTCCAGTGATACCATGTAATCCCCCTCTTCCAGGCTTGCAATAACCGCCCTGAGCGATTCCATTTTGAACTTTAACTTCCTTATATAAGTGTTCAAGGATTTCAAATTTAGAATGGGTCTCACCGAACCGTCTGGTTTCGGTACCACAAACATTGTGGAATAGTAACCCCATCCCTGTTGAAGGAGGGGAACTTTTATTATCACCTGCTGGAGGTACAGCTTGTGAATTGCCGCCAGTACTACCTCCCTGTCCTGGGGAGTAGCTGGCAAGGCTGATTTGAGGTAACGGCGAGGGGGAGACGCCTCGAATTCCAGCTTGTATCCCTGAGATACCACTTGTAGAACCCAGAGATCCACCTGTGAGCAAACCCACTGGTTGCTGAAGTTCTGGAGACGCGCCCCCACCGCACCTGGCTTCGTCTGTGGAGCCCCAGCGTCATGCGGTGGACTTAGTAGAAGCAGGGGAGGATTTTTGTTCCTGGGTACTGGCTGTCTGGTGCAGCTTTTTCCCCCTCCCCCTGCCTCTGGGCAGAAAGGAAGCACCTTTGATCCGCTTGCCTTTCTGAGGCCGAAAGGACTGTACCTGATAGTACGGTGCTTTCTTAGGTTGTGAGGGAGCCTGAGGTAAAAATTTCGATTTCCCAGCTGTTGCTGTGGATACGAGGTCCGAGAGACCATCCCCAAACAATTCCTCACCCTTATAAGGCAAAACCTCCATGTGCCTTTTAGAATCAGCATCACCTGTCCACTGCCGGGTCCATAATACCCTCCTGGCAGAAATGGACATTGCATTAATTCTAGATGCCAGCCGGCAAATATCCCTCTGTGCATCCCTCATATATAAGACGACGTCTTTAATATGCTCTATGGTTAGCAAAATAGTATCCCTGTCGAGGGTATCAATATTATCTGACAGGGTATTAGACCACGCTGCAGCAGCACTACACATCCATGCTGAAGCAATTGCAGGTCTCAGTATAGTACCTGAGTGTGTATATACAGACTTCAGGATAGCCTCCTGCTTTCTATCAGCAGGCTCCTTCAAGGCGGCCGTATCCTGAGACGGCAGTGCCACCTTTTTTGACAAGCGTGTGAGCGCCTTATCCACCCTAGGAGATATCTCCCAACGTGACCTATCCTCTGGCGGGAAAGGGTACGCCATCAGTAACTTTTTAGAAATTACCAGTTTCTTATCGGGGGAACCCCACGCTTCTTCACACACTTCATTCAACTCATCTGATGGGGGGAAAAACACTGGCTGCTTTTTCTCCCCAAACATAATACCCCTTTTAGTGGTACCTGGGTTAATGTCAGAAATGTGTAACACATTTTTCATTGCCGTAATCATGCAACGGATGCCCCTTGTGGATTGTGCATATGTCTCATCCTCGTCGACACTGGAGTCAGACTCCGTGTCGACATCTGTGTCTGCCATCTGAGGTAGCGGGCGTTTGTGAGCCCCTGATGGTCTTTGAGACGCCTGGGCAGGCACGGGCTGAGAAGCCGGCTGTCCCACGGCTGTTACGTCATCCAGCCTTTTATGTAAGGAGTTGACACTGTCGGTTAATACCTTCCACATATCCACCCACTCTGGTGTCGGCCCCGCAGGGGGTGACAGCACACTTATCGGCACCTGCTCCGCCTCCACATAAGCCTCCTCATCAAACATGTCGACACAGTCGTACCGACACACCGCACACACACAGGGAATGCTCTGACTGAGGACAGGACCCCACAAAGTCCTTTGGGGAGACAGAGAGAGAGTATGCCAGCACACACCACAGCGCTATTTAATCAGGGATTTTCACTAACACAAAGTGATTTTTCCCTATAGCTGCTTTACATATACAGTTTGCGCCTAAATTTAGTGCCCCCCCTCTCTTTGTTACCCTTTGAGCCTGGAAACTGCAGGGGAGAGCCTGGGGAGCTGTCTTCCAGCGGAGCTGTGAAGAGGAAATGGCGACAGTGTGCTGAAGGAGATAGCCCCGCCCCTTTCTCGGCGGACTTCTCCGGCTCTTATATTTATATTATGGCGGGGGATTTTTGCACATATATAGTTTTTTAGACTATATTATGTGCTGTTTGCCAATGTTAGGTACTCTAATTGCAGCCCATTGCGCCCCAGCGCCCTGCACCCATCAGTGACCGAAGTATGTGGTGTGCATAGGGAGCAATGGCGCACAGCTGCAGTGCTGTGCGCTACCTTAATGAAGACCGGAGTCTTCAGCCGCCGATTTTCAGGATGTTCTTCTTGCTTCTGGCTCTGCAAGGGGGACGGCGGCGCGGCTCCGGGACCAGACGACCGAGGCTGGGCCTGTGTTCGATCCCTCTGGAGCTAATGGTGTCCAGTAGCCTAAGAAGCCCAAGCTAGCTGCAAGCAGGTAGGTTCGCTTCTCTCCCCTTAGTCCCTCGTAGCAGTGAGTCTGTTGCCAGCAGATCTCACTGAAAATAAAAAACCTAACAAATACTTTCTTTACTAGAAGCTCAGGAGAGCCCCTAGTGTGCAACCAGCTCGAGCCGGGCACAGATTCTAACTGAGGTCTGGAGGAGGGGCATAGAGGGAGGAGCCAGTGCACACCAGATAGTACCTAATCTTTCTTTTAGAGTGCCCAGTCTCCTGCGGAGCCCGTCTATTCCCCATGGTCCTTACGGAGTACCCAGCATCCACTAGGACGTCAGAGAAACACAAAAAAGCATGTAACTTTGTGTCTGGGAAAAAAACAAACATGTTGCCATACAAGGGGAGCAAATACATTTATATATTAACTGTGCAGGGTAAATACTGCCTGCTTTTGCATGTAGCCCACAAATGTTAGACAGCTTTATTTTTACATTGCAAATTTAGATTTCAGTTTGAACACCCCCCCCCCCAAATCTAAAATCTCTCTGCACGTTTCATCTGCCCCACCTGCAGTGCAGCATGGTTTTGCTTGCAAATTAGAATCAGGCCCATAATGTGTAACTACATCAGTGGTGCATTCTATAACTTGACTTCTGGTGGACCCTTTGTACATTAGTCAGTGCAGATCGTATGTACGCAAGTAATGGATATCACAGGTCACTAGCGCAGTGGTTCCCACGCTCTGCCCTCAAGTAAAACCATCAGCCCAGGTTTTAAAATGATCCATGTAATTTACCTGTGTCCGTGGAACATTCAACCTGAGCTGCATTTAGAGTTTTACCAGCACGGCAAACATGGTTCAATGACCCCAGGATTACAGTGCAGACACTACACACAAGTATTCAGAGTGACAGCACAGACCAAGGTTTGCTCCATCCATATTTGTATATTGTTCACTCTGTTAGCTCTTGTGTACTATGAGCACAGTGAAAGCACACACGTCAGAACTGCCCCTGTACAGTACAAAAGCAGATAAAGTGTTCTCCCTGAACCCAGTGCATAGCCCCAAAGCAACTGCGCAAATAGCACTTCACTAATAAAGCTGCTATTGCAACATCACACTGCATTCCCTCACTGGCCTCCTCCTGCAGTTTCCCCTCCGTGCTCAGAAGCGCGCACTACCACTATGCCCACTTTATCCCTTCCATCCAAATCAATATCACCTCAACGCTACAGCAACCCTGATAATCTCATTTGCATCTCTCCCTCAAACTCACACCCCCTATCCTGTGCTCTATGGAATGCCAAATCTGTTTCTAACAAACTGGTCCCCACCAATGACCTTTACTCTCTGACTTCAACATCCCAATTGATATCCCCACAAAATCCTCTCCCTCTAAACTCCTTAACTTTACATCTTCACTCGGTCCCTCCCATTGGACCTCCTCCCCCTCCCATGTGAATGGGAACTCACTGGATCTGGTCTTCACTCACCGCTGTGATATTTCTGATTTCTCCAACTCTCCACTTCCCCTCTCAGAACGCCACCTGATCTCCTTTAACGTCTCTCTCTCTGCTACTCCATCTCAACCTCCTAAGGATACTCTCTCATGCCCTGAACAAGCGACATCCCTATACAATGCTTTCCTTACTTCTGCTCTTGACTCTGTCGCTCCACCAACCACTATTCACCCTCGCAGATCAACACCTCAACCATGGCACACCAAATGCACCAGATATTTGCAAAAATGCTCACGTACTGCTGAGCGACAGTGGAGGAAATCGCGCTCTAAGGCAGACTTCCACCATTTCAAACTTATGCTCTCATCATTCAGTGCTGCCCTTTCCCTCGATAAACAGTCATACTTCAAGAACCTCATATCCTCCCAGTCTTCCAACCACCGGCGCCTCTTTGCCACTCTCAACTCCCTCCTCTGCCCACCCCCACCTCGTCCCCCCCACCCTCACGCTCTGCTCTTGACTTTGCCACTTACTTCACATCCAAAATTTGACTCCATTCATCAGGACATCGCATCCCACCAAAAAATCAGCAACCAGGGACCTCCTATCCCTTACCACCCCTCTCCTTCCCTCTTACCAACTCTGACAACTTTCTCCCATGTATTTGGTGAGGAAGTCATGGCCCTCATTCGTTCCTCATCCCCCTCCACCTACCCACTTGACCCTATCCCCTCCGCTATCTCTCTCTCTCTGCATGCTCCCATCCTTCCTCCAAACACCTTGAGCGTATTGTCTATAACCACCTGACTGCCTTTCTTTCCTCCGACTCACTACTTGACCCATTCCAGTCCGGCTTCTGTCTTCTCCACTCCACTGAAACTGCCCTCACAAAAGTCTGCAATGACCTCCTATCTGCTAAATGCAAGGGTCACTACTCTGCTTATTCTTCTTGCCCTCTCTGCTGCTTTTGACACTGCGGACCACCCTATCCTTCTGCAAATCCTTCACTCCCTTGGTCTGTGCGATACTGCCCTCTCCTGGCTGTCCTCCTACCTCTCTGACCATTCCTTCTCTGTCTCCTCTCATGGCTCTACCTCCCCCCACTTCCACTAACTGTAGGTTTCCCTCAAGGTTCTGTACTTGGTCCTCTTCTTTTCTCTCTCTATACATCCTCCTTAGGAGATCTCATTAGCTCTTTTGACTTACAATATCATCTCTATGCTGATGATACTCAAATCTACCTTTACTCCCCTGACATCTCTCTCCTGCTCTCCTCACTCGTGTATCCAACTGTCTCTCTGCTATCTCTTCCTGGATGTCCCAGCGCTTTCTTAAACTTAACATGTCTAAGACTGAGCTGACCATCTTCCCACCCACCCGCACAACCTCACCTCCCACAATTTCATTATCTATAGATGGCACTACTATCTCCTCTAGCCCCCAAGTGCGCTGTCTTGGCGTAATCATTGACTCCTCCCTCTCCTTCAAACCACAAATTCAGCACCTATCACAAACCTGTCATTTTCATCTCAAAAATATTTCCAGGACCAGACCCTTTCTCACTCAGGATGCCACTAAGACCCTTATCCACTCACTGGTCATCTCCAGACTTGACTACTGTAATCTCCTCCTGACTGGCATCCCTAACAGGTACATCTCTCCACTCCAATCTATCCTCAATGCTGCTGCCCAGATCATCTCCCTCACCAAATGCACTACATCCACCTCACCTCTCTTACTAGCCCTTCACTGGCTCCCCTTCCCCTTCAGAATCCATTTCAAGCTTCTCACACTCACTCACAAAGCCCTCACTCACTCCTCTCCCTGTTACATCTCTGACCTTATCTCCCTTTACACTCCTGCCTGTCCTCTTCGCTATACTAATGCACGCCGCCTCTCCTGCCTTCTGATTACCTCCTCCAACTCCTACCTCCAAGATTTTGCATGTGCTGCTCCCTTTTTCATGAATTCTCTACCTCTCCCCCTCAAACTCTCCACCTCTCTACAAAAACTTCAAGCGGGATCTCAAGACACACTTCACTAAACCCAGCCGTCTCTCATCCTAAGCCTTCTGCGGCCCATGCTCACTTTCTACCCCATCTGTGTCACCCCTGTCTGTGTGCCACTCCCCTTTAGAATGTAAGCTCTCACGAGCAGGGTCTTCTTCCCTCATGCACTTTTACGTCTCTTACTTATCTGCTTTTCAATACTCCCTTTGATGGCACCAAATTCTTGGGTTTTCTGCCAATGCGGTTTACTGACGCAGCTATATTTATTTACCCTGTACTTGTCCTATATTGTATTAAACTGTAAGTCACTGTCTTCATGTTTTGCTAATTTGTTTAATCTGTAATTGGGCACTGTGGATCCCATGTGGCGCCATATAAATAAAGGATAATAATATGCAAAGAGACTACTATCTTAAGATGCATAAGGGTCATCAACAGTTGTATATGTTACAGAACCTTTTTATGTCCATATAAAAGCACAAGGCATTGCGGATCTAATAGAACAACCAATATTCTATATAGTTTGGCAAAAAGCCTCACCTATTTTTATACTGGGGAACTATAGCTATAAAATTATGCAACACCAGTGTCAGTAACAAAAAAAATGAAGGTTTATGGGCATGCTTTACCGTGGAAGGAAGTGGATAGGCATATTGGCGCCGCTTAGAGAAGCCATGTTTCATGTTGACATACTGTAGGCATACCTTCACAGATGTCACCAGAATGGGCAATTTATTGAATAACTGTGAACACCAGCCAAAGGCAAAAGTGCAGAATTCAGATTTCTATTGTGTGACTGCATGCCTGATCTCCTCCAGGAGTACATTTTGCCATAACTACTGTATAGCCTGAAGACCTTTGGTATAAGCATGTACTATCGTTTCACACAGTCCAGAAATGTTTTTGGCACATTCCTCCAGGCAGAATTACTGCAAGTGGTTACAGTTAATCGTGTGAAACTTGTGCACCAAATAGTGCCGTGGATTTTCAATTGCATAGAGAACTGGGATTTAACTGGGACATTGCAAGAGGTTCACCTGTTTGTTTTTTTAGCCACACCAGTGTTATTTTGGCTTTGTTTTTGGGGAAGGGAGGATGTATTGTCCTGATGAATGATGAACAGTTTTTCAGCATACAGAATAAAATCCTCCTGCACAATTTTTTCCCATTTATTCTTCCTTCTATTTTTATTTATTTTGTTTTAATTGAGAACGGAGCATACAATAATAACAGAAGCACATTCTAGCAACAGAAACATAACAGTATATGGTGAAATACACACAAAAAAAAACAAAGGGGGTCATTCCGAGTTGTTCGCTCGTTGCCGATTTTCGCAACGGAGCGATTAAGGCAAAAATGCGCATGGTACGCAGTACGCATGCGGTAAGTATTTTAGCACAAAACTTAGTTGCTTTACTCACGTCCGTACTAAGAATTTTCATCGTTGAAGTGATCGGAGTGCGATTGACGGGAAGTGGGTGTTTCTGGGCGTTTTCTGGGAGTGTGCGGAAAACGCAGGCGTGTCAGGGAAAAACACGGGAGTGTCTGGAGAAACGGGGGAGTGGCTGGCCGAACGCAGGGCGTGTGTGTGATGTCAAACCAGGAACGAAACGGCCTGAGCTGATCACAATCTGTGAGTAGGTCTGGAGCTACTCAGAAACTGCTAAGAATTTTCTATTCGCAATTCTGCTAATCTTTCGTTCACTATTCTGGTAAGCTAAGATACACTCCCAGAGGGCGGCGGCCTAGCGTGTGCAATGCTGCTAAAATCTGCTAGCGAGCGAACAACTCTGAATGACCCCCAAAGTTTACAAATAACTGAACACTGAGTTTGCCATAAGCATACGTAAATAGAAAAATACATAAAAAAAAAACAAAAAAACACATATTAGTGGAGTCTGGTGGTCATTCCGAGTTGTTCGCTCTGTAATTTTCTTCGCATCGCAGCGATTTTCCGCTAATTGCGCATGCGCAATGTTCGCACTGCGACTGCGCCAAGTAAATTTGCTATGAAGATTGGTATTTTACTCACGGAATTACAAGGTTTTTTCTTCGTTTTGGAGATCGGAGTGTGATTGACAGGAAGTGGGTGTTTCTGGGCGGAAACTGGCCCTTTTATGGGAGTGTTTGAAAAAACGCTACCGTTTCTGGGAAAAACGCGGGAGTGGCTGGAGAAACGAAGGAGTGTCTGGGCGAACGCTGGGTGTGTTTGTGACGTCAAACCAGGAACGACAAGCACTGAACTGATCGCACTGGCAGAGTAAGTCTCGAGGTACTCAGAAACTGCACAGAGAAGTCTTTTCGCAATATTGCGAATCTTTCGTTCGCAATTTTGCTAAGCTAAGATTCACTCCCAGTAGGCGGCGGCTTAGCGTGTGCAATGCTGCTAAAAGCAGCTTGCGAGCGAACAACTCGGAATGAGGGCCTCTGTACATTCTGAAGCTGAAGTAGGAATAGCCGACACAAAGAAAGAAAGAAAATAAAACCCCAAAAAAACAAAAAGTTGTAGGTTCCCAAACATGCTACACTATATGGACAAAAGTATTTGAATGCCTGACCATTACACCAACAGGGACTGTAATGACACTGTATTCAAATGCATATACTTTAATATGGAGCTGGCCCCCCTTTTGCAGCTATAACAGCTTATACTCTTCTTGGAAGGCTTTCCACACGATATATAGCAGTGTTTATGTGGGAATTTGTGCCTATTCATTCTGGAGAGTATTTATCAGGTCAGGCACTGATGCTGGATGAGAAGGTCTGGCTCGCAATCTCCGTTCTAGTTCATCCCAAAGGTGCTCAATAGGGCTGAGGTCAGGGCTCTGTGTGGGCCAGTCAAGTTCTTCCACACCGAACTCATCAAACCATGTCTTTATAGTCCTTGATTTGTCCACTGGGGCACAGTCATGTTGAAAGGGCCTCCCCAATGTGTTGCAAAAAAGTTGGAAGCATAGCAGTGTCCAAAATGCCTTGGTATACTGAAGCATTAAGACTGCCCTTCACTGACGATAAGGGGCCAAACCCTGAAAAACAGCCCCATTCCATTTATCACTTCTCCGCCAAGCTTCACAGTTTGTATAATGCAGTCAAGCAGGTAATGTTCTCCCGGGCATCTGCTAAACCCAGACTCGCCCATATGACTAAACAAAAAAGCGTGATTCGTGACTTTCCAGAACACGTTTCCACTGCTCCACAGTCCAGTGTTAGTGTTCTTTACACCACTACATCCATCAGTAGGGTTAGGCATTAGGGGGGTTTAGGGTTAGGCACGTGGGTATGGGGGGGGGGGGGGGGTTCGGGGTCAGACCTAGCCGCCACCCTCCGAGGGTTAGCCCTAGTCGCCCACCTCCGAGGGTTAGCCCTTGCCACCCTCCCCCTCCGAGGGTTAGCCCTTGCAGCAACCCCCCAAAGGGTTAGCCCTTGCAGCCCAGAGGGTCAGCATACCGTATGTATTCCTATAAAACATTTCCCTATACACTGTGGAGGATATTGTGCTTAAAAAAGGAAAATGCTTTAAGAATGTTCTCCAGAGTGATGTGGGGGAAAGGTTTGTAACCACGAGGTCAGTCCTCATTTGTTTATTTTCTAGGTCCATGGATGTATGAAAGTTTTTAGTCAATTGATATGGCTTTTCTACCCATGAGAGGCCTAGACAACATTACATCCAAATTAGACCAATCTTGTAAGGAGAAATGTCAAATTACTAAACTTAGCATTACGCTAGCTTAGTGAAGTGCAAAGACCTGACAACATGGTACACCACATTTGTCCAAAAAAGCTTAAATACAAAGAGAAAACTGAGCATAAACGTCCACCAGCACATTAGTGAAGATAAATTGCAGATTTAGAAAATTCAGGGTAAGCCACTAAAATTGAAGAGAAGTTGCAATTAAGGCCCCAGCAATGTCTTGTGAAATGCCAAACAGTCCAGAAGGATATTAATAATGGGTTTTGAAAAATGTTGACAGGGGTTCCTGTTTGTGGGAGTGCAGAAAAGCGAGAAGATGTTGGATAGGGAAATAGGATTGTTCAATGTCAGATATTGTATAAAGATCAGAATTCTGAACCCAATCCCGAATGAAACAAAATATTCCGGCAGGACAGGTATGGGTCATTAGGTCGACATGGTCACAAGGTCGACATGAAAAAAATGTCGACATGAGTTCTTTTACTTTTTTGGGTGCCGCTTTCTCCGTAAAGTGATGGGGAACTACAATTAGTGCACCGTGTCCCCTTGCGCGGCACGCTTCGCTCGCCATACTTCGGGCAAGGTGCTTCGTTGCCACTGCGCTCAGCACAGGTCACCGCTCCCAATTGTAGTCCACGTGGATCGTAAAGTATGGAAAAGTTACAAAAATTATTTATTTTAAAACTCATGTCGACCTTTTCCATGTCGACCTAGTGACCATGTCGACCAATAGTGGTCAACCTAATGACTGTCGACCTAAGTGCTGCCGACCTAATGACCGTATCCCAGCAGGGCAATATAATAAAAAATTTGGGAAATTGATGCCCCCAGTAGCTGGGGTTTGCTGCAATTTGAGCAAACTGATGCAAAGCCTTTTATTCTGCCAAATACATTTATGGAAAGCAGTGTAGACAACTCATCTGATGCAGATTATAAAACGGCCAACATCAGAAGTAGGTACAGAAGTTTTGGGAATGTGATCATTCTACCCATGTAAGACAGCATTCAATGATTCCAATGGTTGAGTTCTCCAAGAATCTCCATAATGACACCAGGTAAATTGAGAGCATACAAATACTGCATCCTCTTGGGTAGATTCCAAATAACTTCAAAGATATTGGAGCCCATTTGATCTGAAAATCTGCATACCATGAAAGACATGCAGTGGGATCAGAAGTAAAGCCTGGGATTTGTCATGATTAATGGCAAAACAAGAATTACAACCCAAACTCCCCAAGCTTAGTTAATATGGAAGACAGTAGCTTTCAGAGACGAGATGTAATCACAAAGGGTTTTTGTCCCTGAGAAAGAGACCCCGGGGACAAAGAAGAAGACCTCTTCATGGGGGCACTCCTTAATATTTAGATTATTGTTTAAAAACAATTTTAATTAGGTTCATTAACTAGTTTTACGTATATGGGAATTTTAACCTTTCGCTACACCCCTTACGGTTAGCAAACAAAAATATCAACAATATTATAAGAAAAATATTGGAATTATACTTATAATAATAATAATAATAATAATAATAATAGTATTCATCTTCCTATTTCGGGAGGAGTAAATCATCCTCAAAAACCATTACTTTCACTCCCGAGATCCCAACTGTATTCCCCGAAAAGTGTTCCAGGTCTGCAATATCCGCAAAAGGGAATCAATAGCAATATTAATAAGCAAAAGGGAGAGGGGGCAACCATGTCTCGTATACTCGTGTCTCGTCATGGTGATATGGGAGCTGCGTTCTCCATTAATAAACAAAGCTGCCATCAAGAAAGAATAAATGAACCCGAAAAACTGGGAGAACTCATGACCAAAAATATAACTTTGAATATCTGCTATGTCGAAGACGAAAATATTATACCCACATGCATCACGTGCAAACACCACACACAGTGGCCTTCGTGCGTGTGCTTGTTCTGCCGTGCATGCGCATACCCGCACGTTGCGTACATTGGCTCACGAAGTCCTGCGTATTAGTGCGTGGTATGAGTAAATATGGTAGCATACGCATTCGCATGGAAAAGCCACAAAGACATTTCTGATATTTAATCCACATAGTGCATAATTTACACATAGCCTACACGCACCACACCAGCAAGTTACATTTGCTTCAGTGGTATAACAGAGGGATCCAACTTTACAGGATATGAGGGGACAGAATTAGGTTAGGAGGTGGTGTTTGGTATCCAGCTGTACAGTATTTCAAGGGCAATATTACGATGGCAATTTGCAGAATGTAGCACGCTCCTGCGTGATAGATATGCGCAGGAATACAATATTAATATCACACTGTATTTACTGTACTCCTGATATTCGGCGGGAACCGAGTGGAGGACACCTGCAAGTGCACCTGGACCAGGCATCGCCCACCTATTCAAACCGACCTATGACCCCTCATGTACTGTAAATGACCAGCCCTTTGACCTATGAAAGAAGAGATTACAGATTCCTTTGTACTATGTTTTGGACTATTGTATAAAAGCCAAGCCTCCTAGCCGGTCCCAGTCTAATTCTCTGAAGGTCATCTTTCCAGATTGACTGAGGACCGGATCCAGGTGGCGCAGGCGAACAAACGTATGTATCCATTGGTTGTAGCTTTTCTCTTATATTACTGTTGCACCCCCTTTTAAGTAAATATTTGTTGCTGCATTGGACCACAACATAACATATACAATTGGTGTCGCATTCCTTTCCTGTTAGGGGTTTTAAAGTGTATTCAGCCGCACGTGTAGCTACTTTGTGCTTACAGCGTGACGGCGTGCTTACGCAATGTGTACGCATTTCATAGAGGTTTATCACACACACGCTTAGCTTCTGTATTTAGGTATTGCTTTTTCCTGTAAATTAAATGAAGTTAACAATTGGGAGCTCGCCCGGTTCGCCACATACTTACGGACTTGCAGGCCATAACAGACTTTGGTCTATCAACAAAGGGTGGAGACGTGCCTTAAGTAATATTGCATTGTGTTTAAAACCATCTTGTGTTGTTAGACCACGTCTGTTCTGTATAGTCTTGGAGGTGCTGGTGTAACCCGAGGGACAAACAGGAAAAAAGCAGATTATTTGTGTGTAACTTTTGGCGTGAAAGCGTACCGATACTTTGCATACATTCTCACATATTGTTGCCATATGTTATAATAGTCATTATAGAGCTGTATGAAATCGGATACATTTATTTGCTATATATTTGAGTTAGTGATTTAATGAGTAATTGTAAAAACACGAAACGTATTTCCGGCCTAAACGTTTAGGTATACACTCAAAAGAGGATCACCTTTGTGGGCGACTTCCGGTGAGTGTAAGGAACAATTGTGTGTTGTGTAAGTGAGCAGTAGTTTTTTGTTGCTCACATTTATCGTGATATAGTGTGGTTTATTGAGTTGCGAACGCACGTTGTACACGTGGTACGGTACAAGAGGAAAGTGTACAGGAGCGCGCACAGTCACATGTTTACGCAAGGTTGTGTGAAGTTGCGAGCGCAAGTTATAACTGCACAATGGCCCTCATTCCGAGTTGTTTGCTCGCTAGCTACTTTTAGCAGCATTGCACATGCTAGGCCGCCGCCCTCTGGGAGTGTATGTTAGCATAGCAGAATTGCTAACGAAAGATTAGCAATTCTGCTATTAAGTATTTCCTTGCAGTTTCTGAGTAGCTCCAGACCTACTCCTAGATTGCGATCACCTCAGTCCGTTTAGTTCCTGGTTTGATGTCACAAACGGCCAGCCACTCCTGTGTTTTTACCTGGCACGCCTGCGTTTTTTTAGCACACTCCCTGAAAACAGCCAGTTTCCGCCCAGAAACACCCACTTCCTGTCAATCACACTACGATCAGCTGAGCGATTGAAAAGCTTTTTTCGCCCGTGAGTAAAATAGCATAGTTTTGTGTAAAATTGCTTAGCGCGTGCGCCCTGCTGTGCATACGCATGTGCAGAAATGCCGGATTTTAGCATATTAGCAGTTCTGCTAAAAATAGCAGCGAGCGAACAACTCGGAATGACCACCAATAGCAGTTCAATTTAAGGCGGGATAGAAGACATTTATACAATAGCAAATAACTATCCGATTTTAAAAGCAGATTATTATAATACATTGTTTAAACTGTACTACCTCTGGGATAGGCTACCAATCAAAGGGAGTGATATTTTTCTGTACAGAAAAACATTGTGTATTTGTGTGGGCTGAAAGTAGGAGTGGACATATTGAACCTCGAAAAACCGGATCCCGTGGACAAAACGCCTGAGCTAGTAGGGGCTCAACTGCGAGAAGGGTCGCAACCTAGCGCATTTAACGAAGTTTGGCACGTACTACAACGTGTTGGAGGAGCATAAAAGATTGTGATTTGTGAAGTGTTTTAGTGTTACGATCCGGCTGAGGAGCGCGGCTCAAATTTGACTCCCGTGATCGTAGGGCCTATAGATAACTAGTATCTATAGGCCGTGCGATTGGACCGTATGTCCGTGTGTTATACACGGCGCAACGTGATACCATTTGCGTTATTTTGCGCAGGTGTGTCATATGCGCTTTGTAGAGCATACGCAGACGTGATTGTGTAAACAAGGGGTTTTTCACTGATCTTCAGGAAATCTCCCTGGTGGACATTCACTGGAAAGGGTGATCGATAGCATGTTTCTCATCCTTTAAAACATTCCAGTGGAAAGATACCGAATAGGAATTTTTTGCTGGCCCTCTCAGGAAAATATTCCAACAGAACCTCCACCGAAAGAAATTACGGTGCTGAAGGGTCTGATAGCAGTCCGAAGGTTGGGTACATCGCGATCCCACTATTTACAGTGGGTCGTAGTACAGGCCAGCAGGGACTGGAGTGAGTGAAAGCACTCAGTAAGAACTTTCACAATTTTTCTTTGTGCATTTGGGGATGTGTATAAAAAGGCCACAATGGGAGCCAAGTGCACAAGCGAGACACATTCAGCAGCCAGGGTTCAGGCTGAAGAAGAAGGGCCCAAAGGGTCCGCAAGGTCAGTAATGTGTGATAAGTATGGTCCACACGTAGAGGCTTTTTCTGATGAATGGAGATGTATGACTGCGGGGGATAAGGCATCATTTCCTAGGATGGGTAGTTTTAAACAAGAGGTACTGCAGAATGTAAGGAATAGAATATGTCTGATCGAGTCTAAGGAACAAAGGATCAGACATAACAACTGTTTAAATATATGGCAACAAGAGGGAGATGTGCAAAGGGAGCTAGCTCACACAGCAAGTTCTAAACCTGACAGGAATGTGATTGCGAGCACACCATCACCGACACGTCGATGGGGATAAAACCAATGGTACCTCGGCAAATGATAGGAACATCCATGTAAATTGTATTAACCCTAACCCATGCATATTGTACCCTGTCTTAAGTTCTCTCCAAGGTCATAGGTCGGAGGAAGATGATGGATCCAGCCTAATCTCAGCCCTCATCCAGGCAGCCACCTTGCAGGAAACTCAGGTGGGCACGGCCCAACCAGTAAGAACAGTGACGGTGTCTCCCACTGAAGGGACGGGTGAGATCACAGCCACCGGTAAGTGTGAGACTGTTCATTACACAGACACAGTAACACTTCACAGTGAGTCGATTAGGAATGGAATGGTTGGGTTACATCCTGTCTTGGTAATAGCAACTCCCAATGGGAAAACAGATAGCCAAGGAGTAACCCTCATCAGGAATACTGCAATGTATTGCCCGTGGACCAGATCAGAACTGCGGTCAATCATTGCAAAATTCCCTGATCCCCGGAGACATTTAGCCAGATGTCAGAAATTTATTAAAGGATCTGGGTAATGCCCATGAACCTACAAATAAAGATTGGCGGAGAATTTTGAAAGCGTGCCTACCCCCTAATATTGACACCCAAAAATTTATCACGGATAGAGTCAGACGATCCTCTGACTGATGAATACAATCAGGAGAACATGGAACGAATTAACATACAACTAGGATTGTACTTCCCCATTATTGTCCAGTGGAATAAAATTTTCTCCATAAAACAGAGAGAAAATGAACCAACATCCGAATATTTCCATAGGGCCTTACAAATAATGGCTAGATACACTGGGGTATCAGATATATGGAACGATGTGAATTACAGGGAGGTGGCGGTCTCTGTGCTAATGGACGGGCTCAATAAGGCATTGAAGGTCAGGGTACAGACTTCTTTGCCTAATTGGAGAGGGGTCAAGGTAGATACTCTCAGAGTCTGCTATTGAGCATGACAGGAATATCTCTAAACACAGAGAACAGCAGGAGAAGAGGTTGAGGACGGTAAGCTTACAGGCACTTAAAGGGATGTCCAATCAACCAAGATCCGAGGCCCTTAAAGACTGGAAATGGGCAAGAATATGTTATATTTGTAGAAAGGAGGGACATTTTGCCAGGGATTGAAGGAGTAATGGGACACATAGTAAATATAGACCCCCGAGACAAAGAACACGAGCCAAGTTATCAAACACATAGATGGGACCAAGGGACATATAGTAAGAATTTAAAGCCATATAGAAAACACTAATTCGGCAAATGGGAAGAACGAGATAAGTGCAACATTACCCTTTGACAAAACCTGCTGAAGTTAAGATTGGGCCTCTATGATGCTAAACCTTTTCTTTTTTTTCCTAAAAACAGTGGCCCCTGTCTAACTTAACCTACAAAGACTTTGTTAAATATGATATACATATAGTGTGCTCCCGCTCAGGAAGTACAAAGTATGTTACATACGCACAAAAGACTAATGTTGCATTCCACTGTTCTAGATTCATGTCCACCACAGGTAGAAGAAATTATCTCGCAAAATACCGGGTTCCCTATGAACTTAGGATGGACAGGACACTGGATTGATGGCTGGGATAGTCCCAGTAGTGATACAACAAACACAAACTTTAAAGGGAGTAGACCAAGTAGAGAATCAATTACCCAGAGTGCCCAATCCAGTTGTCATTTTTATAAAATCCTCTCCACCTCTACAAAACGTATCTGTCACCAACCTCTATTCTGTTTTTTTTTTTTCCTTCACAGTTTCCTCTTCATCTTTTACGTTCACCTACAGGAGGGTACAATACATGGACCCGATAACAGTTCATACACCACATGCCGTATTGGTCCTTCAGAGTTCTGCCCGAACCCGGTATATCTCACCAGCATTAGTGCCAGTGATCGCAAAAACGCGCTATAGCGCGTATTTTACCCCATAATGAGAATCGGGGACTCGCTTTTACAAAATGAGTGCGTCCCTGGGGACGCGCTCCGTTGTAAGCAGTCCTGTAGCTCCTTTGATCTCTCCGCCGGGTCCCGCTGCCAATCTTGTGGCTTCTTTGAAGTTTCTGGGTCCAGCGGCCAATCCTGTTGTGCCTTTTAGGTCTCCTGGTCCAGCGGCCAATCACAATAGTCTCCCTCTCATACCACTCCAATAGCGAGGCTTCCAGGAGGACTGTTTGTTAGACGGGGAGGAGGAGCTGTTGGTGCCTTTCACTCCCATATGCAGCTGCGGCACCCGGCGTACTCCGAAGGCTGACCGAACTGCAGCGTTAACAGGCTTTATCGGCGGCCACCTGTCTCATCCCCATCCCGGCGCTGCTATTTACCTCTACCCCTCACCGCCGCGGCCACTCAGAACTCGGCGTTGTGGATGCCGCGCCTAGCCTTGGAATTTACTGGCGCATGCCCCCGCATCCTGAGTGGCCGTGGCGGTGAGGGGGAGAAGTGCATAGCAGCGCCGGGATGGGGAGGAGACAGGTGGCCACCGAGAAAGCCTATTAACGCTGCAGTTCGGTACGCCGGGTGCCGCAGCTGCATACGGGAGTGAAAGGCACCAACAGCTCCTCCTCCCCGTCTAACAGTCCTCTGTCATTGACCACCTCTCTCTCTTGTGGAGGGACAACATGCTCCAAGTGCTAGCAGGACTCAGGGGCAGCCCTTGTTGGGAGAGAAATGACACTGTCAGTGATAGCCCGGCTATTGGAGGGGTTTGAGAGGAATGGTGAGAGCAGTGCCCAGCATTCACCAGCACATATTGACCAGCATAGTTACCCCACCCCCATATACCCACACCCTCCAAAGCCACACAGTGCCATCACATGCACCCCACCAACCACACAGTGCCCATTACACAAACCCCCAATGCTCACACATTGCCCATTACACACTCACACAGTGCCAATCATACGCACTCCCCACAACGTGTTCCCGTGATCACTGTGTCTGGGGACGACAACTGGGGGTCCGAGATGGTGGCTATAGTGTGTAACGTGCTCTGCCGGGCGCAACATGTGTAACGTGCTCTGCCGGGCGCAACGTGTGTAACGTGCTCTGCCGGGCGCAACGTGTGTAACGTGCTCTGCCGGGTGTAACGTGCTCTACCGGGCGCAACGTGTGTAACGTGCTCTACCGGGCGCAACATGTGTAACGTGCTCTACTGGGCGCAACGTGTGTAACGTGCTCTACCGGGCGCAACGTGTGTAACGTGCTCTACCGGGCGCAACGTGTGTAACGTGCTCTACCGGGCGCAACGTGTGTAACGTGCTCTACCGGGCGCATTGTGTGTAACGTGCTCTACCGGGCGCATTGTGTGTAACGTGCTCTACCGGGCGCAGTGTGTATAACGAGCTCTACTGGGCGCAATGTGTATAATAATGCGCTCTAACTGGCGCAATGTGTATAAAGTGCTCTACCTGGCATAATGTGTATAACGTGCTCTACCTGGCATAATGTGTATAACGTGCTCTGCCTGGCGCAATGTGAATAACGTGTTCTACCTGGCGCAATGTGTATAATGTGCTCTACTTGGAGCAAAGTGTATAACGTGCTGTACCTGGTGCAATGTGTATAACGTGCTGTACCTGGCGTAGTGTGTATAGGAGGTTCTACATGGTGCAATCTGTATAAGCGGCACTACTGTGTGGTGTAATGTCAATTGGCACTAATGTGGCCACACCCTTTCCCCATGAAGCCACGCCCCTCAAATTTTGCAGCGCGCCTTCGGCGCGCACTGCCTCTGCTTCATGGTCTAGTAAGGTGGAACACCCAATTCACTTTCTACCTAAGGGCACCAAAATGTCTAGTTACAGTTCTAGTGCAGGGTGTCCTGCATGCTACACAGCCCAGCAGCACTGTCACCCCATCCCCCCCACCTTGCAACACTTTTGTAGTGTCCAAACAAGATTAAGATTAATAAGAACCTTCTTTCCGATGGGACCCAGAAAAACACAGGTAGGACCCCAATTTTTGAAAGTGAGGGGTCCCTGGGACCCACTATTTTTTGGGATCAGCGCGATCACTGAGTGCAGTGTGCCTTATCATGCACAAAGGGTGGAGAATGAGAATACTGATGAAGGGAAATAGTGTACAGACACTGATATGCATGATGGCGTGACAGCCCGTTGGTGAACGCAAACCTGAAAAAAAATTTCTCTTCTCTTCTCTCTCCTCTAGAGATGTTTTTACCCTACACAACAAATACACAACAATTAATCGAAATGCAAAATTTGTGTTCCCTACAGGAGAAGGCAGTCTGGAAGGTGAGGGGATATGGTCAGGAGTCCTCAGGACTTTGGACAGATGGACACGGTAAGCCAGTGGCCCCCAGGGCATCTCCCCCAAGCCTAGCTGAGGCAGCACACGGTCTGACTCATCTGGGCAAGGAAGGTATGTGCAAGTTGGTAAGAGCCTACTGGAGTGCACCAGGGTTCTCTTCTCATGCAGGTAAGAAAGCAATGACATGTCTTACTTGCTTGAGGAAGAATATTGGTAAGACAATACCAACGGAGCCATCCCATATCCCTCCTACAGACGGACCTTTCCAGGTAATACAAATCGACTTCATACAGTTACCAACCTGTAGAAATTTAAAATATGTTTTAGTATGTACCGGTGTCTTTTCGAACTGGGTAGAAACATTCCCTGCTGCCACAAATACTGCTACGTTCACTGCAAAGAAAAATCGTGCAGGTATTTGTGTGTAGATATGGTATCCCTAAAATGATTGAAAGTGATAGGGGTACCCATTTTACAGGTGAAGTATTTCAGGTCATGTGCAAACTGATGGGTATTAATAGTAAGCTGCATACTCCATACCGGCCACAGGCCAGAGCGAAGGTGGAGAGAATGAATAGCACTATTAAGAACAAGCTGAGCAAAGTGATGGCTGAAACTGGACTGTTGTGGCCAGAAGCACTGCCACTAGTGTTGTACAGCATCAGAACCACTCCCAGGTCACCGCTTAATTTATCACCCTTCGAAGTTCTTTTTGGACGACAACCCCATGTAATGATAGACCCCCAGGATGATTTGAAATGCAATAATGAAATTACTGTGCAATATTTGGTTAGGATGAGCCAGCAACTGAGAAACCAGCAAAGGAATCTGAAACTAGCGATTCCTGACCTACCAACAGTAATTGTCATGACATTGAACCTGGGGATTATGCGATGATTCGAGATTTTCTATGCTCAGGTTGCCTCATTGACAGGTGGGAAGGACCGTATCAAGTTTTGTTGACCAGCACGACAGCACTGAAGGTTGCCGAGAAAGAGACTTGGGTCCACTCTTCCCACTGCAAGAAGGTCGCTGACCCGGAGAAAAATTGTGAAAAGAGAAAGGTGAAGAGAACCTCGTATCACTAGAGAACCTATTACGGGAAAGCTGAGAGGCAGGACTGTTGGACGGCACCTGAGCATAGAGAACAGCAAAGTCAAGGACGGTTGTCGTAACATTTTTCTTTTTTCCACCCCCACACTGCATTTTTCTTTTTTTTTTCTCCCTCCCTATTTTTCTCCTTACCGAAATGGATCCACACCAAGGGACTGTGTTCCGGCTTTTTCTTGTGACTCTGTTTTTGATCAGGACAATTTGTTTTTGTGAGGTCCCCCGAGACGTCGAGCAAGGATCTGGAATGGGTTCTGATGGAGAGTATGGATACGTAGCACCCCAGGATAAGTCCATCACTTTGGTCAAGGCTGGTATCAGTAAGATATCTGGTAGTCACGGAGCTCGGAGGCAATGTGAAGGGTTATTGTCTGATGAATACTGCATATGTGCGCACTGCGATAACATAGTCGAAGATGGGTGCATCCAGAGATGTCAGTCAAACAGTAATATCGTCATGAGCAGTAATCCTTTGAGTGATTACCACTTATTAGTGGGTAAGTCTTAAACCAAACAGAATGCTGGGTGTGCTCGCAAGTACCTCAAGGACAGAGTAAGTCGGGACTAGTGCGACACCCTTTAACAGTAAATGAGGTACTCGAATTATGGGGGGGGGGGTGCGGGGAGACCGGTGGACAAGAAATCCAATATATCTAGGCCCCCTAGCTTGAAACTCCACCAGTACCATGTAGATAGGTCACTGTTGTGTTTTAATGTGAAAACCGGGAAATTGGGAAGTGACATGGAACAATCAGACAATGACCTTCTCACATAGACCTGATAAAGTACCCATCAACTTCAAACTTGTACGTAAGATAGCCACGAGTGGGAGGTATTTCCGATACAGGTATACACGTGGGATTAAAACCATGTGGGCAGGAAATGTGTCGCAGGGGTATTGTGCCCACATCATCCAGCCCGATACTTGTACTGAACAAATGGGAGAACTGGGGGCCGGTTTCTTCATCAGAAAAATCTGTGATATGGTTTTGTTGCATTTTGTCCCCTATGTTCTTCCAGATGATGCCTACTTCATATGGTGAAGGAAAGCGTACAAGTGGCTTACTCCGAGCTCTGAAGGGTTCTGTTATATTGGCAGAGTACTACCAGAGGTTATGACCATTGCACACGACAAAATGAAAGATATTCACAGCAATGCTCAGACTCCTTATACTCATAAACATTATGAACACATTGTCAAGAGACACCTCATAGATGGGACAGAGCCCGCAGCCTCTGATTTAATCCATGAATCCACCGGGATTCAAATTCTTCTCGCATTAGATATCACCCATACTGCCAGAGGAATTATAAATTCTAGGTACATCCATGCAAACTTGATAGATAATATCACTGAGATGTATGATGACACCTTCAAGTATACGGGTAGGGAGCTACAGGCCTACAAGAAGGAGCTGGTCCAGCATAGGATGGTCTTGAATTACGTCACGGCTGTGACAGGTGGGTACTGTGTCACTCTGGCAACTCAATATGATGTGAAGTGCTGAACGTATATTACGAATAGTACTGAAGACCCAACGGAGATCATCAATCAAAAGATGGACGAGATCTTACAGTTGAAGTGGGAGTTCAGAAGGAAGCACAACCTTACCTTAACGGCTGTGGGTAATGAATTGATCGGCTGGGCCTCATGGTTGAACCTACTCAAATGGTTCTCTGGGTTAGGAGAGTGGGCGCAAAATGTAATTGCAAATGTGGGAAAGTTCCTCCTCTGTATCCTGGGTGTCGTCATAATTATCGGTCTGATATTCAGATGTGTTCGAATTTTGACGCGGCGCAAGCACAGGACAAATTTGATGAGTCTAAGGAGCGAGGGTGTTGTAACAGCAGCAGATTTGATATATGACCCATCCGTAAAAACAGTGTTGTGATAAGGATTGTAAATGAATTTCATGGCCTGTTTCTTTCACCATTTTTTTCTGTTTTACCCTCTACCCAGAGACATCCAACCGGAAAAGACTTCAGTATACACAAATATATGTAAACGTATTTTTATATGTCTTACCCTCATCTCTGCAATCTTCAGTTAATAACACACATAGCCAGTAAATGTTATCCACACATAATAGCATACACATACATCTCCCCACATGTATCATCAGATAAATGTGCTCCCCATTTGTTGGTATAAGAAGCCGGAAAGGTGAGGGCTAATGGCCTTTGCCTAAAGAAAGAGCTCGGTAATGTTTGTTTGCCCATGTACAGACCCTTAATAAGGGATGAGAAGGATTAAATGTATACTTCGCAGTACCTCGAAGCTTACTTAGAACATATACGGCACAATGATACATGCCCCTCAGACATTAATTCATACAAACATGCTATTTCTTATCCCACTAGGCTATACATTTCCCACCTACAACTCTTCCCCTGTTACCCAAAAACTTTGTACATATTGTAAATGTAATATTTTTAGTATTATTGGTTAGGTGTGGCAGTTATTGTTTACTGCCAAAGGGTGGACTATCGAAGTCGAAAATATTATACCCACATGCATCACGTGCAAACACCACACAGTGTCCCCTCCGTGCGTGTACTTGTTCTGCCGTGCGTACGCATACCCGCACGTTGTGTACATTGGCTCAAGAAGTCCTGCGTATTAGCAAGTGGTATGAGTAAATACGGTAGCATACGCATTCGCATGGAAAAGCCACAAAGACAGATCTGATATTTAATCCACATAGTGCATAATTTACACATAGCCTACACGCACCACACCAGTAAGTTACATTTGCTTCAGAGGTATAACAACAGAGGGATCCAACTTTACAGGATATGAGGGGACAGAATTAGGTTAGGATGTGGTGTTTGGTATCCAGCTGTACAGTATTTCAAGGGCAATATTACGATTGCAATTTGCAGAATGTAGCACGCTCCTGCGCATAGATATGCGCAGGAATACAATATTAATATCACACTATTTACTGTACTCCTGATATTCGGCGGGAACAGAGTGGAGGACACCTGCAAGTGCACCTGGACCAGGCATCGCCCACCTATTCAAACCGACCTATGACCCCTCATGTACTGTAAATGACCAGCCCTTTGACCTATGAAAGAAGAGATTACAGATTCCTTTGTACTATGTTTTGGACTATTGTATAAAAGCCAAGTCTCCTAGCCGGTCCCAGTCTAATTCTCTGAAGGTCATCTTTCCAGATTGACTGAGGACCAGATCCGGGTGGCGCAGGCGAACAAACGTATGTATCCATTGGTTGTAGCTTTTCTCTTATATTGTTGTATTACTGTTGTACCCCCTTTTAAGTAAATAGTTGCTGCTGCGTTGGACCACAACACAACATATACAATTGGTGTAGCATTCCTTTCCTGTTAGGGGTTTTAAAGTGTATTCAGCCGCACGTGTAGCAACTTTGTGCTTACAGCGTGACGGCGTGTTTACGCAACATGTACGCATTTCATAGAGGTTTATCACACACACGCTTAGCGGTCGCAGCGGCCTGAACATTTCTGTATTTAGATATTGCTTTTTCCTATAAGTTAAACGAACTTAATAGCTATAAATGAGTCTATGACACAGTATCAATGACTTCTCAGAATCAAGGCTGAGAAGCATGTCAGGAGGTTTGTTCTATAGAGAAGTCACCATAACTGCAGTGGACTCCCCTAACAGAAAACCTATTGTGTGTAAAACCAAGCTGGTGTGAAGTGAGAATACGGGGCCTGAATGGCCTGGAGGCGGCTCGCCATGATTTTAGAAAACAGTTTAAAATCCTGGTTTAGGAACATAATAGGCCTGTAACAGGAGACTAGCTTGGGGTCTATACCAGGTTTGGGCAGCAAGACTGTATGGGCAGCTGTAAAATTTGGAAAGGGTATTTGGTATTAATGAATCCTATTAAAAAGAGATGTAAGGATTGGAACAACATGGGGTTTCAGAATTTTTAAAAAATACTCTCCAGAGAATCCATCAGGGTAGGGGAATTGTTAATAGGAAGATGAGAAATTACCACAGACACCTCCAACTACTCTACAGTATATCTGAATTAAGATATTGATGTTGGGCTGGGGAGAGTTTAGGTACATTAGCCTCTTCGAGCAATCTATTATGTAACTGGGAGTTTATTAGGTAAAGCCGTATATATAAAGACATAATAGAATGTACAGTCTGGTGAGTGGATCACGTATGCCTGCTAGATGATGTTCCTTATTTTAAGATTCTTAAAGCAGCATTCTACCATCACTATACTTCACTGTAAACATGGGGTGAGAGTTCTGAGCTATGGGTACTGATACATTTGGGTAGCATAATTCTTTGAAGTTTGGCCAAAAACTTCTTGGATACATCGAACAAACAAAATATTTTACCCAGTTTAACAAAAACCATGAGTATAAACTACTCTAGAAATCATTTTACAAGACTAATTTTGAGTAATGGCTTGTTTTGTGCCACCTTCCCATACAGACCAGTGATACGGTGCACTGGTACTCTTTCACTTCTTCCAGGGGATTGTTATTCTCTGCGGTGCTTCTCACAGATCTCCTTTCTGTTTGCATAGAGTTTTAAGAGGTCAGCTTTACTAGGCAGCGTATGGGTGGTTTGGGTGTGGTATATTTTGTTGACATTTATAATGTGATAAACATGGTAGTAATGTCGACCTGCTCACAATGTTGACATTGACGCTGATGAAATGTCAACATGCTTAAAACAAAAATGTAGGATTTTAATTACCTACCAGCTCCGACACACGTCTTGCTGAAGCCAAGGCCAACAGTGTGACGGTCTTCCACGTGAGATATTTTACGTCCACCTCCTGTAACGGTTCAATCCAGTCCGATTGGAGGAACTGCAGCACCAAATTGAGATCCCAAGGTGTCGTGGAATGCACAAAGGGAGGTTGGATGTGCATAACACCTTTCAAGAACGTCTGGACCTCAGGGAGAGAAGCCAATTGTTTTTGAAAGAAAATGGACAAAGGCCGAAATCTGGACTTTTATGGAGCTCAGACGTAGGCCCACATCCACACCTGCCTGCAGAAAAAGCAGGAAACGTCCCAGATGAAATTCCACCGCAGAATAATTTCTGCTCTCACACCAAGAGACGTATTTCTTCCAAATACGGTGGTAATGTTTAGACGTTACCCCCTTCCTGGCTTGGATCATAGTCGGGATAACCTTGTTAGGGATCCCTTTTCTGGCTAGAATTAGCCGTTCAACTTCCATGCAGTCAAACGTAGCCGCGGTAAGTCCTGGTAGACGAACGGGCCCTGTTGCAGAAGATCCTCGCGAAGAGGTAGAGACCACGGATCTTCGAGGAGCATTTCCAGAAGGTCAGCGTACCAGGCCCTTCTTGGCCAGTCCGGAGCAATGAGTATTGCTTGAACCTTTTCCCTTTTTATTCTTTTGTAGAATTCTTAGGATCAGAGGAAGTGGAGGAAACACGTACACCATCTGATAGACCCATGGAGTCGTCAGAGCGTCTACCGCCACTGCCTGTGGGTCTCTCGACCTGGAACAATACTGCTTGAGCTTCTTGTTGAGATGAAAGGCCATCATGTCAATTTGTGGATATCACCATCGACGTGTCAAGCACCTGAACACTTTCGGGTGAAGGCCCCACTCCCCTGGGTGCAGATCATGTCTGCTGAGGAAGTCTGCTTCCCAGTTGTCTACTCCCGGAATGAAGACCGCTGACAACGCCACACGTTTTTTTCTGCCCAGAGGATAATTCTTGACACCTCTGACATTGCTGCCCTGCTTTTCATTCCGCCCTGTCTGTTTATGTACATCACTGCTGTCACATTGTCCGACTGGACCTGAATGGCCCGATCTTGAAGAAGATGTGAGGCCTGCAGAAGGGCGTTGTATATGGCCCTGAGTTCCAGAATGTTGATTGGAAGGATGACTTCCTGACTTGACCATCTTCCCTGAAACTGCACCCCCTGGATGACAGCCCCCAACCTCTGAGGCTTGCGTCTGTGGTTAACAGAATCCAGTTCTGAATTCCGAACCTCAGACCCTCGACGAGGTGAGAAGTCTGTTGCCACCACAGAAGGGAGATCCTGGCTTTTGGCAACAGACGGCTCCTCTGGGGCATGTGAAAATGCGATCCGGACCATTTGTCCAACAGATCGAGCTGAACATGAAACCTTTCCGTATTGAAGCGCCTCCATTTCCCCCAGAAGCTGAATGTATAGATGCACCGATATCTGGGTTGGCTTCAGGACATCCCGAACCATCAACTGCAATACCAATGCCTTTTCCAACGGAAGGAACACCTTCTGCGACTCCGTGTCTATTATCATTCCCAGGAATGGAAGCCTCCGTGTTGGCTCTAGGTGAGATTTTGGAAGGTTCAGAATCCGCCCGTGATCCTGGAGAAGTTTGGTTGAGAGACCAATGCTGTCCAGCAACCTCTCCCTGGATGGAGCCTTTATCAGAAGATCGTCCAGGTACGGAATTATATTCACTCCCTGTTTGCGGAGTAGACACATTATCTCTGCCATCACTTTGGTGAACACCCTCGGTGTCATGGAGAGACCAAATGACAGGGCCTGGAACTGGTAGTGACAGTCCTGCAGTGCAAACCGTAGATAAGCCTGATGAGGCGGCCAGATCGGAATGTGGAGGTACGCATCCTTGATATCCAGAGACACTAGGAATTTCCCGTCCTCCAGATCACCGCTCTCAGAGACTCCATCTTGAACTTGAATACTCTTAAGAATGGGTTCAAGGACTTGAGGTTCAGAATCGGCCGCACCGAACCGTCTGGTTTCGGTACTACAAACAAGTTGGAATAGTAACCCTTGTTTTGCAGATGAGGTGGAACTGGAACTATGACTTGAGTCTGTACCAGTTTTTGGATGGCATGCTGTAAAGTTATATTTGCCTCTTGTGAAATTATTTGAAGCCTGATTTGAAGAATTTGTGAGGTGGGAGCTCTTGGAACTCCAGTCTGTAGCCCTGGGAAATAAGATCTATGACCCAGGGATCCCGGCACGAACTTGAACAGATGTGACTGAAGAATCTTAGTCGAGCTCCCACCTGATAGCCTTCCAGGCATCACGGTCCACCATCATGCTGAAGGTTTTGAGGAAGCAGAGCCTGAGCTCTGTTCCTGAGCACCTGCAGTTGCTGGTTTGAGTGGTTTGCCTCTTGCGCCTCTGGAGGCCGTAGAAGCACCTTTGGATACGCCCTTAAACTTGGCCGTCCGAAAGGTCTGTAAATTTGAAGCTGAATAGGATTTCCTGGCTGGTGGAGCTGCAGAAGTAAGATACATAGACTTACCCGCAGTAGCTTTGGAGATCCATTTCTCTAGTTCATCTCCAAACAAGGCCTCTTCTGTGAATGGTAGGCCTTCCACGCCTTTCCTGGAGTCCGCATCAGCAGTCCACTGGCGTAGCCACAAGCCCCTGCGTACTGACACTGCCATAGCAGTGGTGCGTGCATTAAGTAAGCCTCTCTCTTTTATGGCTTCCACCATAAAGTTTGCAGACTCCTGTATATGCTGCAGGAGTAAAACAACTTCCCCCCTAGACAAGGAATCTAACCCCTCAATTAGATTACCTGACCATTTAGCAATGGCTTTTGAGATCCACGCACATGCAATAGTGGGTCTCTGGGCCACCCCCGCAGCTGTGTACAATGATTTGAGTGTAGTCTCAATTTTACGATCAGCCGTGTCTTTTAGGGAGGCTGCACCAGGGACAGGATACACAATTTTTCATGAAAGCCTAGAGATTGATCCACTATCGGTGGATTTTCCCATTTTTTCCTATCCTCCAGAGGAAAAAGGAAAAGATGAGAGCAACCTTTTAGGGATCTGAAACTTCTTATCAGGATTAACCAACAGTTCTTCAAACAGGGTATTCAATTCCTCTGACACAGGAAAAGTGACTGAGAACTTCTTTTTTACATTAAAATAAGATTCCTCACACTCCTCTGACACCTTATCAGGAATTTGCAGAACATCTCCGATAGCCTCTATAAAAGCCTCTATTCCCTGTGACAGAGTAGCATTTCCCCCTCCAAATCCACCTCATCCTCCTCCATGTCTTACCCGTCAGCCTCAGACTGCAAGATATGGGCCAGAGACCGTTTTTGCCGACAAATGGTAGGGGATTGAGATGCTGGTTTGGGGACTGAGTCTCTATTCATAAACTCATCCACAGTCTGTCTTAAGTATTGAGTCTCTTCCTCATTGCGGGATAATTTCGTAGAAATATTGGCGATCTTTCCTTTAATGGAATTAACCCACTCCGGTTCAGCCCCGCTATTCTGGGAAGGTGCACAGCCCTGAGTACCCAGTAGTGAGCCCCCTGGTGAAGAGGAACACTCCGCTATACAAGAAACACACTCTTTGCCTGACATCGGGGGTAATTCCGAGTTGATCGCAGCAGGTACTTTGTTAGCAGTTGGGCAAAACCATGTGCACTGCAGGGGAGGCAGATATAACATGTGCAGAGAGAGTTAGATTTGGGTGTGGTGTGTTCAATCTGCAATCTAAATTGCAGTGTAAAAATAGAGCAGCCAGTATTTACCCTGCACAGAAACAAAATAACCCACCCAAATCTAACTCTCTCTGCAAATGTTATATCTGCCTCCCCTGCAGTGCACATGGTTTTGCCCAACTGCTAAAAAAGTTCCTGCTGCGATCAACTCAGAATTACCCCCATAATGTAAATGTGACAGCACACGTACACAGGAAAAGGTTAAGCACAATTAACCCACAAAGAGCCCTTCAGGGAGACACAGAGTTATTTGGAGCCAGCCCCCACCGCGCCCTTATCGCTAATGCCAAGCTTAGGCGGGTCGCAGACTAAGTACCCTGATAGGGGACTTAGTACACTAATAGTGGCTCTCCCCCTGCTATGACCCCCTGGTACCGCTGAGGTAAACTGGAGTCTCTCCGGAGGAGCTGCGCGTCCCTGTCAGTCAGCGTCTGTGTCCACTGCAGAGGGAAAATGGTGCTGGTGAACTGCTGGATCCGCTCATAGTGAAAGCACTGCGCCCTCAATGACGCGCGGTCTTCTCGCTTTTTTATACTGGCTGAGGTAATCTGGTGCTTAAAAGGAAGAGAAAACCATTTTAAGGCTGTTTTTGCCAGTGTGGGTACTGTGTACCGAGATGCAGCTTTGTACTGTATTTCTGGGACTTCGGCTTAGTACTCCCCACCCTTCATTCTTCTGGCTCTGTTAGGGGTGGCGGCGTGCTGCTGGAATGTACGCTCGTCGTGGTGGGACTTGCGAATAGTTCCCTCAGGAGCTCAGTGTCCTGTCAACGGGGAACGGGACCATTAACCCTTCAAGAGGTTGGGCTGTCCGTCCCCCCCTAAATCCCACAAAGCAGGCAGGCTGGTGCCAACCAGCCCTGCCTGAAAACAACAAACAAATAAAATAAATGCAGAAAACTCTTCAGGAGCTTCCATAAGCGTGACCGGCTCCTCCGGGCACATTTTCTAAACGGAATCTGGTAGGAGGGGCATAGAGGGAGGAGCCAGCCCATACTATCAAATTCAATTAAAGTGCCCATGGCTCCAAGCGGACCCGTCTATACCCCATGGTACTAAATGGAACCCCAGTATCCTATAGGACGCAAGAGAAATTCCCTTGTGGTCTAGTGACGACTTACCTGGTACGGAAGGTATGATGGCTCAAACAAACTCTTTTGAGTCCAGAAGCTCTTTTGGCAGTATCAATAACCCTAACCCTCCCCCTAGTACACCCCATACAGCAGATAAACCCTTCCCCTTAGTGCCTAAGCCGCCCCCTCCTCCTTGTGCCTAACCCTTACCCTCCACTTACGTTCTGTGCAGAATGCTGACATTCTGCTCATACCGAAATGTTGGAGGTCAACAGTTTAACAATGTCAACGTAACTGTCAACAAGGTAATGTCAGCATGAATGTTGAGATTTTGATAACAAAAATGTATTTAAATGAACTGTGTCCACTTAGATATCCAAACACTTGGATACATTTCTACTACTGTAATAACTTTGTGAATATCTTTCTTCTTCATTCTCAAACTTTCAGACGCAACCTAAATAATGATGCTTTATGTGTGGCAGTTTTAGAATATTTAGTTGTTATTTTAATGATCCACTGATGGAGGCCAATCTTAAGGCAATAGCGCCTTCTTTTGCCATTTTCCGCCACCAGAACAGTATGCACAACACAGGAATTCAATCCTTATGCAAACATCCTATGTAGGAGCATACTATCATCAATGAAAAAAAATAAGATTTTACTTACCGATAAATCTATTTCTCGTAGTCCGTAGTGGATGCTGGGGACTCCGTCAGGACCATGGGGAATAGCGGCTCCGCAGGAGACAGGGCACAAAAGTAAAAGCTTTAGGATCAGGTGGTGTGCACTGGCTCCTCCCCCTATGACCCTCCTCCAAGCCTCAGTTAGGATACTGTGCCCGGACGAGCGTACACAATAAGGAAGGATTTTGAATCCCGGGTAAGACTCATACCAGCCACACCAATCACACTGTACAACCTGTGATCTGAACCCAGTTAACAGCATGATAACAGCGGAGCCTCTGAAAAGATGGCTCACAACAATAATAACCCGATTTTTGTAACAATAACTATGTACAAGTATTGCAGACAATCCGCACTTGGGATGGGCGCCCAGCATCCACTACGGACTACGAGAAATAGATTTATCGGTAAGTAAAATTTTATTTTCTCTGACGTCCTAGTGGATGCTGGGGACTCCGTCAGGACCATGGGGATTATACCAAAGCTCCCAAACGGGCGGGAGAGTGCGGATGACTCTGCAGCACCGAATGAGAGAACTCCAGGTCCTCTTTAGCCAGGGTATCAAATTTGTAGAATTTTACAAACGTGTTCTCCCCCGACCACGTAGCTGCTCGGCAGAGTTGTAATGCCGAGACCCCTCGGGCAGCCGCCCAGGATGAGCCCACCTTCCTTGTGGAATGGGCCTTGACAGATTTAGGCTGTGGCAGGCCTGCCACAGAATGTGCAAGTTGAAATGTGCTACAAATCCAACGAGCAATCGTCTGCTTAGAAGCAAGAGCACCCAGTTTGTTGGGTGCATACAGGATAACAGCGAGTCAGTTTTCCTGACTCCAGCCGTCCTGGAAACCTATATTTTCAGGGCCCTGACAACATCTAGCAACTTGGAGTCCTCCAAGTCCCTAGTAGCCGCAGGTACCACAATAAGCTGGTTCAGGTGAAACGCTGACACCACCTTAGGAAGAAACTGGGGACGAGTCCGCAGCTCTGCCCTGTCCGAATGGACAATCAGATATGGCTTTTGTGAGACAAAGCCGTCAATTCTGACACTCGCCTGGCCGAGGCCAGGGCCAACAGCATGGTCACTTTTCATGTGAGATATTTCAAATCCACAGATTTGAGCGGTTTAAAATGTGATTTGAGGAATCCCAGAACTACGTTGAGATCCCACAGTGCCACTGGAGGCACAAAAAGGGGGTTGTATATGCAATACTCCCTTGACAAACTTCTGGACTTCAGGAACTGAAGCCAATTCTTTCTGGAAGAAAATTGACAGGGCCGAAATTTGAACCTTAATGGACCCCAATTTGAGGCCCATAGACACTCCTGTTTGCAGGAAATGCAGGAATCGACCGAGTTGAAATTTCTTCGTGGGGCCTTCCTGGCCTCACACCACGCAACATATTTTCGCCACATGTGGTGATAATGTTTTGCGGTCACCTCCTTCCTGGTTTTGACCAGGGTAGGAATGACCTCTTCCGGAATGCCTTTTTCCCTTAGGATCTGGCGTTCCACCGCCCTGCCGTCAAACGCAGCCGCGGTAAGTCTTGAACAGACCTGGTACTTGCTGAAGCAAGTCCCTTCTTAGCGGCAGAGGCCATGAGTCCTCTGTGAGCATTTCTTGAAGTTCCGGGTGCCACGTCCTTCTTGGCCAATCCGGAGCCACGAGTATAGTTCTTACTCCTCTACGTCTTATAATTCTCAGTACCTTGGTTATGAGAAGCAGAGGAGGGAACACATACACCGACTGGTACACCCACGGTGTTACCAGAACGTCCACAGATATTGCTTGAGGGTCTCTTGACCTGGCGCAATACCTGTCCAGTTTTTTGTTCAGGCGGGACGCCATCATGTCCACCTTTGGTCTTTCCCAACGGTTCACAATCATGTGGAATACTTCCCGATGAAGTCCCCACTCTCCCGGGTGGAGGTCGTGCCTGCTTCCCAGTTGTCCACTCCCGGAATGAACACTGCTGACAGTGCTATCACATGATTTTTCGCCCAGCGAAGAATCCTTGCAGTTTCTGCCATTGCCCTCCTGCGTCTTGTGCCGCCCTGTCTGTTTACGTGGGCGACTGCCGTGATGTTGTCCCACTGGATCAATACCGGCTGACCTTGAAGCAGAGGTCTTGCTAAGCTTAGAACATTGTAAATTGCCATTAGCTCCAGTATATTTATGTGGAGAGAAGTCTCCAGACTTGATCACACTCCCTGGAAATTTTTTCCCTGTGTGACTGCTCCCCAGCCTCTCAGGCTGGCATCCGTGGTCACCAGGACCCAGTCCTGAATGCCGAATCTGCGGCCCTTTAGTAGATGAGCACTCTGCAGCCACCGCAGAAGAAACACCCTTGTCCTTGGAGACAGGGTTATCCGCTGATGCATCTGAAGATGCGATCCGGACCATTTTTCCAGCAGATCCCACTGAAAAGTTCTTGCGTGAAATCTTCCGAATGGAATCGCTTCGTAAGAAGCCACCATTTTTCCCAGGATCCTTGTGCAATAATGCACTGACACTTTTCCTGGTTTTAGGAGGTTCCTGACTAGCTCGGATAACTCCCTGGCTTTCTTCTCCGGGAGAAACACCTTTTTCTGGACTGTGTCCAGAATCATCCCTAGGAACAGCAGACGTGTCGTCGGAAACAGCTGCGGTTTTGGAATATTTAGAATCCACCCGTGCTGTCGTAGAACTACTTGAGATAGTGCTACTCCGACCGCCAACTGTTCTCTGGACCTTGCCCCTATCAGGAGATCGTCCATTTTCTTTGAAGAAGAATCATCATTTCGGCCATTACCTTGGTAAGGACCCGGGGTGCCGTGGACAATCCAACCGGCAGCGTCTGAAACTGATAGTGACAGTTCTGTACCACGAACCTGAGGTACCCTTGGTGAGAAGGGCAAATTGGGACATGTAGGTAAGCATCCCTGATGTCCCGGGACACCATATAGTCCCCTTCTTCCTGGTTCGCTATCACTGCTCTGAGTGACTCCATCTTGATTTGAACCTTTGTATGTAAGTGTTCAACTATTTCAGATTTAGAATAGGTCTCACCGAGCCGTCTGGCTTCAGTACCACAATATAGTGTGGAATAATACCCCTTTCCTTGTTGTAGGAGGGGTACTTTGATTATCACCTGCTGGGAATACAGCTTGTGAATTGTTTCCACTACTGCCTCCCTGTCGGAGGGAGACGTTGGTAAAGCAGACTTCAGGAACCTGCGAGGGGGAGACGTCTCGAATTTCCAATCTGTACCCCTGGGATACTACTTGTAGGATCCAGGGGTCCACTTGCGAGTGAGCCCACTGCGTGCTGAAACTCTTGAGACGACCCCCCCCACCGCACCTGAGTCCGCTTGTACGGCCCCAGCGTCATGCTGAGGACTTGGCAGAAGCGGTGGAGGGCTTCTGTTTCTGGGAATGGGCTGCCTGCTGCAGTCTTCTTCCCTTTCCTCTATCCCATGGCAGATATGACTGGCCTTTTGCCCGCTTGCCCTTATGGGGACGAAAGGACTGAGGCTGAAAAGACGTTGTCTTTTTCTCCTTTATACGGCAATACTTCCATGTGCCGTTTGGAATCTGCATCACCTGACCACTGTCGTGTCCATAAACAACTTCTGGCAGATATGGACATCGCACTTACTCTTGATGCCAGAGTGCAAATATCCCTCTGTACATCTCGCATATATAGAAATGCATCCTTTAAATGCTCTATAGTCAATAAAATACTGTCCCTGTCAAGGGTCTCAATATTTTCAGTCAGGGAATCCGACCAAGCCACCCCAGCGCTGCACTTCCAGGCTGAGGCGATCGCTGGTCGCAGTATAACACCAGTATGTGTGTATATACTTTTTAGGATATTTTCCAGCCTCCTATCAGCTGGCTCCTTGAGGGCGGCCCTATCTGGAGACGGTACCGCCACTTGTTTTGATAAGCGTGTGAGCGCCTTATCCACCCTAAGGGGTGTTTCCCAACGCGCCCTAACTTCTGGCGGGAAAGGGTATACCGCCAATAATTTTCTATCGGGGGAAACCCACGCATCATCACACACTTCATTTAATTTATCTGATTCAGGAAAAACTACAGGTAGTTTTTTCACACTCCACATAATACCCTTTTTTGTGGTACTTGTAGTATCAGAAATATGTAACACCTCCTTCATTGCCCTTAACAAGTAACGTGTGGCCCTAAAGGAAAATACGTTTGTTTCTTCACCGTCGACACTGGAGTGAGTGTCCGTGTCTGTGTCGACCGACTGAGGTAAAAGGACGTTTTAACGCCCCTGACGGTGTTTGAGACGCCTGGACAGGTACTAATTGGTTTGCCGGCCGTCTCATGTCGTCAACCGACCTTGCAGCGTGTTGACATTATCACGTAATTCCTTAAATAAGCCATCCATTCCGGTGTCGACTCCCTAGAGAGTGACATCACCATTACAGGCAATTGCTCCGCCTCCTCACCAACATCGTCCTCATACATGTCGACACACACGTACCGACACATAGCACACACACAGGGAATGCTCTGATAGAGGACAGGACCCCACTAGCCCTTTGGGGAGACAGAGGGAGAGTTTGCCAGCACACACCAAAAACGCTATAATTATACAGGGACAACCTTTATATAAGTGTTTTTCCCTTATAGCATTTTAATATATATAGTCATATCGCCAAATAAGTGCCCCCCCTCTCTGTTTTAACCCTGTTTCTGTAGTGCAGTGCAGGGGAGAGCCTGGGAGCCTTCCCACCAGCATTTCTGTGAGGGAAAATGGCGCTGTGTGCTGAGGAGAATAGGCCCCGCCCCCTTTTCGGCGGGCTTCTTCTCCCGTTTTTCTGAGACCTGGCAGGGGTTAAATACATCCATATAGCCCCCAGGGGCTATATGTGATGTATTTTTAGCCAGAATAAGGTACTATCATTGCTGCCCAGGGCGCCCCCCCCCAGCGCCCTGCACCCTCAGTGACCGCTGCTATGAAGTGTGCTGACAACAATGGCGCACAGCTGCAGTGCTGTGCGCTACCTTATGAAGACTGAAAAGTCTTCTGCCGCCGGTTTCTGGACCTCTTCACTTTTCGGCATCTGCAAGGGGGTCGGCGGCGCGGCTCCGGGACGAACCCCAGGGTGAGACCTGTGTTCCGACTCCCTCTGGAGCTAATGGTGTCCAGTAGCCTAAGAAGCCAATCCATCCTGCACGCAGGTGAGTTCACTTCTCTCCCCTAAGTCCCTCGATGCAGTGAGCCTGTTGCCAGCAGGACTCACTGAAAATAAAAAACCTAACAAAACTTTTACTCTAAGCAGCTCTTTAGGAGAGCCACCTAGATTGCACCCTTCTCGGCCGGGCACAAAAATCTAACTGAGGCTTGGAGGAGGGTCATAGGGGGAGGAGCCAGTGCACACCACCTGATCCTAAAGCTTTTACTTTTGTGCCCTGTCTCCTGCGGAGCCGCTATTCCCCATGGTCCTGACGGAGTCCCCAGCATCCACTAGGACGTCAGAGAAATATATATAATTTTGTGTTTCAATGCTTTGAAATAAATATATCACAATGTAGGATTTCTTATTACAGTACCAGTCAAAAGTTTGGACACACTTTCTCATTAATTTGAATGAGAAAGTGTGTCCAAGCTTTTGAATGGTACTGTACGTAAAAGGATAATTGATTGAAGGCACTATATATTTATGTCCAAAATTATTAGAAGTGAAAATATTAAATTAGTAAAAGAAGGGAGAGCATCTAGATTTATCTTTGAAATAGGGCAAAGGTTCACAAACACCGTCCTCAATGCACCCTAACAGATGTTTTTAGAATAGCTATGAATGAACACAGATGTTTAAGCTAACTGATGCAGTCTTTCTCAAACTGTGTGGCAGATTTATTAAGCTTGGTGAAGTGATAAAGTGGAAGGTGATAAAGGACCAGCCAGTCAGCTCCTAACTGTCATTTTTCAAACCCAGCCTGTGACATGGCAGTTAGGATCCGATTGGCTGGTCCTTTATCACCTTCCAATTTATCACTCCACCAAGCTTAATAAATCTGCCCGTGTGCTGTAGCACCCTGGGGTGCCTCAAGACACTTGCAGGGGTGCCCTGGGTTGGTGGTCCAGGACCAATTCAAATTATTTATGGTCAATGTAATTGGCAAAACCACTGCTGGGGGCTGCCAATCATAACATATGTGGACAAACAGAAGCCAATCTTGTCCCTCACTACACAACAACTGAACCGAAGGTTAACATATAAACCCAATTTACTTTATTAACTACTTGCCTGGCATGGTCGCATCAGATGCGACCATGCCAACAAGTGCTCTATCTGACCTGGTCGCAAGGGATGCGACCAGTCAGATAGACAGTGTTAGCCGCTGCTGCTGTCAGAGGGGCCGGAAGGTCCCTCTGCCTCCCTGCACTCTCCCCCTGTGTCTGCCGTGCTGCCGATCACTGCTGATCGGTCAGCACAGCAGGATCTCCCCCCTCCAGTGGCTGCAGACAATGGCAGCCGCTGGGAAGGGTAAATGAACCCTCCCAAGCCACCCCCAGACCCCCCCTGCATACCTGCAGGCTATCCCGGCTTTCAAAATGAAAGCCGCGATAGTCTCGATGTTCCGATGGTCGTTATGTTCCCGATCGATGTTTCGATGGTAAAAAAAAAATTTTTTTTTCTTTTTCTTTTTTTTATACTAAAATCATTTGAGATAGTGTAAAATTGATGTTCTTCACCTAATTCATGAATAAAAAAAATCTGACAATTTTGGAGCGGTTTTCAGCGAAAAAAATCGTCAGTTAAGTAGTTAAAATAAGAATTTACTTACCGATAATTCTATTTCTCGGAGTCCGTAGTGGATGCTGGGGTTCCTGAAAGGACCATGGGGAATAGCGGCTCCGCAGGAGACAGGGCACAAAAGTAAAGCTTTTACAGGTCAGGTGGTGTGTACTGGCTCCTCCCCCTATGACCCTCCTCCAGACTCCAGTTAGGTACTGTGCCCGGACGAGCGTACACAATAAGGGAGGATTTTGAATCCCGGGTAAGACTCATACCAGCCACACCAATCACACCGTACAACTTGTGATCTAAACCCAGTTAACAGTATGATAACAGAGGAGCCTCTGAAAGATGGCTTCCTAAACAATAACCCGAATTAGTTAACAATAACTATGTACAGGTATTGCAGATAATCCGCACTTGGGATGGGCGCCCAGCATCCACTACGGACTCCGAGAAATAGAATTATCGGTAAGTAAATTCTTATTTTCTCTATCGTCCTAAGTGGATGCTGGGGTTCCTGAAAGGACCATGGGGATTATACCAAAGCTCCCAAACGGGCGGGAGAGTGCGGATGACTCTGCAGCACCGAATGAGAGAACTCCAGGTCCTCCTATGCCAGGGTATCAAATTTGTAAAAATTTACAAACGTGTTCTCCCCTGACCACGTAGCTGCTCGGCAGAGTTGTAATGCCGAGACCCCTCGGGCAGCCGCCCAAGATGAGCCCACCTTCCTTGCGGAATGGGCCTTAACAGATTTAGGCTGTGGCAGGCCTGCCACAGAATGTACAAGTTGAATTTTGTTACAAATCCAACGAGCAATCGACTGCTTAGAAGCAGGTGCACCCAACTTGTTGGGTGCATACAGTATAAACAGCGAGTCAGATTTTCTGACTCCAGCCGTCCTTTAAATGTATATTTTTAAGGCTCTGACAACGTCCAACAACTTGGAGTCCTTCAAGTCGTCTGTAGCCGCAGGCACTACAATAGGCTGGTTCAGGTGAAACGCTGATACCACCTTAGGGAGAAAATGCGGACGCGTCCGCAGCTCTGCCCTATGTCGAATGGAAAATTAAATAAGGGCTTTTATAAAACAAAGCCGCCAGTTCAGATACTCTCCCGGCCGAAGCCAGGGCCAGTAACATAGTCACTTTCCATGTGAGATATTTCAAATCCACATTCTTTAGTGGTTCAAACCAATTGGATTTGAGGAAATCTAAAACTACATTTAGATCCCACGGTGCCACCTTAGGCACCACAGGAGGCTGTATATGCAGTACTCCTTTGATAAAAATCTGGACCTCAGGGACTGAGGCCAATTCTTTTTGGAAGAATATTGATAGGGCCGAAATTTGAACCTTAATAGATCCCAATTTGAGACCCATAGACAATCCTGATTGCAGGAAACGTAGGAAAACGACCCAGTTGAAATTCCTCCATCGGAGCACTCCGCTGCTCGCACCACGCAACATATTTTCGCCAAATACGGCGATAATGCTTCGCGGTGACTTCCTTCCTTGCCTTTATCAAGGTAGGAATGACTTCTTCTGGAATGCCTTTTCCTTTTAGGATCTGGCATTCAAACGCCATGCCGTCAAACGCAGCCGCGGTAAGTCTTGAAAAAGACAAGGACCCTGCTGAAGCAGGTCCCTTCTCAGAAGTAGAGGCCACGGATCGTCCGTGACCATCTCTTGAAGTTCCGGGTACCAAGTCCTTCTTGGCCAATCCGGAGCCACTAGTCTTACTCCTCTTTGCCGTATAATCCTCAATACCTTTGGTATGAGAGGCAGAGGAGGAAACACATATACCGACTGGTACACCCAAGGTGTTACCAGCGCGTCCACAGCTATTGCCTGCGGATCTCTTGACCTGGCGCAATACCTGTCCAGTGTTTTGTTGAGGCGAGACGCCATCATGTCCACCATTGGTTTTACCCAACGGTTTAATAGCATGTGGAAAACTTCTGGATGAAGTACCCACTCTCCCGGGTGAAGGTCGTGTCTGCTGAGGAAGTCTGCTTCCCAGTTGTCCACGCCCGGGATGAATACTGCTGACAGTGCTATCACGTGATTCTCCGCCCAGCGAAGGATCCTGGCAGCTTCTGCCATTGCCCTCCTGCTTCTTGTGCCGCCCTGTTTGTTTACATGGGCGACTGCCGTGATGTTGTCCGACTGGATCAACACCGGTCTTCCTTGAAGCAGAGGTTCCGCCTGGCTTAGAGCATTGTAGATTGCTCTTAGTTCCAGAATGCTTATGTGAAGAGACTTTTTCAGGCTCGACCACACTCCCTGGAAATTTCTTCCCTGTGTGACTGCTCCCCAGCCTCTCAGGCTGGCATCCGTGGTCACCAGGATCCAATCCTGCATGCCGAATCTGCGGCCCTCCAATAGATGAGCCTCCTGCAACCACCACAGAAGGGATACCCTTGTCCTCGGCGACAGGGTTATCCGCAGGTGCATCTGAAGATGCGACCCTGACCATTTGTCCAACAGATCCCTTTGTATGGAATCTGCCGAAAGGGATTGCTTCGTAAGAAGCTACCATTTTTTCCCAGGACTCTTGTGCATTGATGTACAGACACCTTTCCTGGTTTTAGGAGGTTCCTGACCAGGTCAGATAACTCCTTGGCTTTTTCTTCGGGAAGAAAAACCTTTTTCTGAACTGTGTCCAGAATCATCCCCAGGAACAGCAGACGAGTTGTCGGCATTAATTGGGATTTTGGAATATTCAGAATCCATCCGTGCTGCTTTAGCACCTCTTGAGATAGTGCTAAACCCATCTCTAGCTGTTCTCTGGACCTTGCCCTTATTAGGAGATCGTCCAAGTATGGGATAATTAATACGCCTTTTCTTCGAAGAAGAAATATTATCTCGGCCATTACCTTTGTAAAGACCCGAGGTGCCGTGGACAAACCAAACGGCAGCGTCTGAAACTGATAGTGACAGTTTTGTACCACGAACCTGAGGTACCCCTGGTGTGAGGGGTAATTTGAACGTGGAGATACGCATCCTTGATGTCCAAGGATACCATAAAGTCCCCTTCTTCCAGGTTCGCTATCACTGCTCTGAGTGACTCCATCTTGAACTTGAACTTCTTTATGTACAGGTTCAAGGACTTCAGATTTAGAATAGGCCTTACCGAGCCATCCGGCTTCGGTACCACCAAAAAGAGTGGAATAATACCCCTTCCCTTGTTGTAGAAGAGGTACCTTGACTATCACCTGCTGAGAATACAGCTTGTGAATGGCTTCCAAAACCGTCTCCCTTTCTGAGGGGGACGTTGGTAAATCAGACTTCAGGAAACGGCGAGGTGGCTCTGTCTCTAATTTCAACCTGTACCCCTGAGATATTATCTGCAGGATCCAGGGATTTACCTGCGAGTGAGCCCACTGCGCGCTGTAATTCTTGAGACGACCGCCTACCGCCCCCGAGTCCGCTTGCGAAGCCCCAGCGTCATGCTGAGGCTTTTGTAGAAGCCGGGGAGGGCTTCTGTTCCTGGGAAGGAGCTGCCTGTTGCTGTCTCTTCCCTCGTCCTCTGCCTCGTGGCAGATATGAATAGCCCTTTGCTCTCTTATTTTTAAAGGAACGAAAGGGCTGCGGTTGAAAGGTCGGTGCCTTTTTCTGTTGGGGAGTGACTTGAGGTAGAAAGGTGGATTTCCCGGCCGTAGCCGTGGCCACCAAATCCGATAGACCGACCCCAAATAACTCCTCTACGCATCGCCTGTCCACTGTCGTGTCCATAAAGCTCTTCTGGCCGAAATGGACATAGCACTTACCCGTGATGCCAGTGTGCAGATATCTCTCTGTGCATCACGCATATAAAGAAATGCATCCTTTATTTGTTCTAACGACAGTAAAATATTGTCCCTGTCCAGGGTATCAATATTTTCGATCAGGGACTCTGACCAAACTACCCCAGCACTGCACATCCAGGCAGTCGCAATAGCTGGTCGTAGTATAACACCTGCATGTGTGTATATACCTTTTTGGATATTTTCCATCCTCCTATCTGATGGATCTTTAAGTGCGGCCGTCTCAGGAGAGGGTAACGCCACTTGTTTTGATAAGCGTGTTAGCGCTTTGTCCACCCTAGGAGGTGTTTCCCAGCGCTCCCTAACCTCTGGCGGGAAAGGGTATAAAGCCAATAACTTCTTTGAAATTAGCAGTTTTTTATCGGGGCACCCCACGCTTCATCACACACGTCATTTAATTCTTCTGATTCGGTAAAAACTACTGGTAGTTTTTTCACACCCCACATAATACCCTGTTTAGTGGTACCTGTAGTATCAGCTAAATGTAACATCTCCTTTATTGCCAAAATCATATAACGTGTGGCCCTACTGGAAAATACGGTTGATTCGTCACCTTCACCACCGGAATCAGTGCCTGTGTCTGGGTCTGTGTCGACCGACTGAGGCAAGGGGCGTTTTACAGCCCCTGACGGTGTTTGAGGCGCCTGGACAGGCACTAATTGAGTGTCCGGCCGCCTCATGTCGGCAAACGACTGCTTAAGCGAGTTGACGCTATCCCGTAATTCCACAAATAAAGGCATCCATTCTGGTGTCGACCCCCTAGGAGGTGACATCCTCATATTTGGCAATTGCTCCGCCTCCACACCAATAACGTCCTCATACATGTCGACACACACGTACCGACACACAGCAGACACACAGGGAATGCTCTATACGAAGACAGGACCCACTAGCCCTTTGGGGAGACAGAGGGAGAGTCTGCCAGCACACACCAAAAAGCGCTATATATGACAGGGATAGCCTTATGATTAAGTGCTCCCTTATAGCTGCTTTTATATTAATATATTGCCATTTATTTTGCCCCCCCTCTCTGTTATACCCTGTTTCTGTAGTGCAGTGCAGGGGAGAGACCTGGGAGCCTTCCTGACCAGCGGAGCTGTGACAGAAAATGGCGCCGTGTGCTGAGGAGATAGGCCCCGCCCCTTTTTCGGCGGGCTCGTCTCCCGCTATTTAGTACATTTAGGCAGGGGTAAATATCTCCATATAGCCTCTGGGGCTATATGTGAGGTATTTTTAGCCTTTTTAAAGGTTTTCATTTGCCTCCCAGGGCGCCCCCCTCCCAGCGCCCTGCACCCTCAGTGACTGCCGTGTGAAGTGTGCTGAGAGGAAAATGGCGCACAGCTGCAGTGCTGTGCGCTACCTTAAGAAGACTGCAGGAGTCTTCAGCCGCCGATTCTGGACCTCTTCTTGCTTCAGCATCTGTGAGGGGGCCGGCGGCGTGGCTCCGGTGACCATCCAGGCTGTACCTGTGATCGTCCCTCTGGAGCTTCATGTCCAGTAGCCAAGAAGCCAATCCATCCTGCACGCAGGTGAGTTCACTTCTTCTCCCCTCTGTCCCTCGTTGCAGTGATCCTGTTGCCAGCAGGAATCACTGTAAAATAAAAAACCTAAGCTAAACTCTCTAAGCAGCTCTTTATGAGAGCCACCTAGAATTGCACCCTTCTCGGCCGGGCACAAAAATCTAACTGGAGTCTGGAGGAGGGTCATAGGGGGAGGAGCCAGTACACACCACCTGACCTGTAAAAGCTTTACTTTTGTGCCCTGTCTCCTGCGGAGCCGCTATTCCCCATGGTCCTTTCAGGAACCCCAGCATCCACTTAGGACGATAGAGAAATATTTATTTCTAAGTTTCTCAGTATGAAAAACTTTTGGTATAGAGTGCAGTGATACGGAAACGTTTGGGAACCACTGGATTAAGGTACTAATTAAGTCACTTGTGCCCAAGCTTGGTTATCGTGAAAACCTGGACCATTAGAGCTCCTTGAGGACAACATTTGGGAACCTCTGAATTAAGGAACGTCGCTAATAAATTTATACTGTTGAATCCCTAAAATTCTCAGTGCTATTTTATACAATATTTCGGAGCAGAGCTGCATGCTGAATGGTTATTAGTTGTTGCTGTCCATCTGCCAATAGTTAGAAAAGTGGTATTCCATCTTCTCTTTACTCACTATAGAGTCTTTCCTCCGTTAAGAAATACCTGAAAAACATTCACACTTTGTCTCTCTGGTGGCTTCGCCATCTGTATAACATACGGATGTGTCTTCATATACTGATGCTGCAGTTGCGCCAAACATCCCTTATCAGTGTTCCAGGTCTTGTTCATCTTAATCGCAATCGGCTGTGGAAAACTGCTTCAAGAGACTGCACAGATTCATTTGATATGGGACAGTTGTGTATCTGTGTACGACTGAGTCTGAATCTGTATACAAAGGGTGGTATCTTATTAGATGCAACTATTTACCACAGGGTAATAACAGGCTTTTTAGCCCGATAATGCTATCATGCTATCCAATTACAGCCAGTTTTTACTGTGCTGTAAATAACTTTAATGGTCGATGACACATGGGATCCGTGATAAAATCGCGGACCCACGTGTTCCCATCCGTTAACGGGTCTCATGGGGATGGTTATCAGGGATTATGCACAATCCTTGATGATTTCCGGGGATAACTGGACAGCCCCGAGACAATCCTTTAGCTGCGGTAACCCACTGCAACTAATAGGATACTGCCCAAAGTGCTACGATGCAGCCACTGCTATTTTTCACGCCATGTTCCATTGTGCTTCATATACATTCACACAGACAAAACTCATTCACACATAGATAAAAAAGATATACATACAGTATCAAATGATCAGTGCAGTCTCATGAAGCGGTTTTGGCATTCACTCACGTCACATGACGTATGGAGGCTAGGTTATGAGCACACAGCTGTATGCAATCTTCATTCTCCTCCTTGAAAACACTATGCTCAGTTCCCCTACTTTATTTTAATCTTCTAATGTTCCATTTATCTTTCCCACTTTTCTCTATATCATTCTCTACCACTGCAAGAACTTTCCCCTAGTCTCTGAAATGTTCTAATTTTACTAAGGTGTCCAAATACATCCCGATGTAACATCACATCCAAGTTTAAGATCTTACCTCATAAGGTCTTTATCACTCACTAATTAGCATTGCAATTTTGAATGTAACCAATACCATGAAATCCTGAAAAACCACATGGTGGGCTTTCCTGGCATTTTCTGCTATAGCAGGAAAAGTCTTATATCAGATTCCTCACGGAAGCTTGAAGTAGTTTATAATCAACATAGGAACAAATATGCAAATTTCTAAAATCTGGCACTTCCAAATGTGTTAACCACTTAACTGAGTGTTTTTCCCCCAAAAACCGCTCCGAAATGGTCATTTTTTTTAAATGAGTCAATTAGGTGAAGAACATGAATTTAACCTTATAAACAATGATTTTAATTAAAAAATAAAAATAAAATTTTAAACATATTTTTTTTTTTAATAAATAATTTTTCTCAAACAATCGGAACATTGGTTGGGAAGATCGGTATCACTGCAACGTTCATTTTTTTACGTCCAAGACGGCTGCCAGGTACACAGGGTGGCTTGGGGGGGGGTTCTTTTACACTTTCCCAGCGGCTGCCATTGTCTGCAGCCGCTGAGTGGGGGGTCCTGCCGTGCGGAGCGATCAGCAATGATCGGCAGCACGACAACACTGAGGGGAGGGTACAGGGAAACAGAGAAACCTTCCGGTCCCTATGACAGAAGCAGCGGAGGGAAGTTTCCCTGCCGCTGCTAACAGACTTTATCTGACTGGTCGCATTCTGTCTGATGCGGCCACGCTAGGCAAGTGATTAAAAGGATAATGATTTTACTAGCCAAACATGGACAGTAAAATACTGCCCTTTTAGATTTGGCCATAAACTCTATCAGAGACGGGTCTAATACTAGTAAATATACTCTGGAATGTAATCAATGGTAATCAGGTTTAAGAGTGCAAGAACAGAATGGTAATAAGGTTTGGTCACGGAGCATGTATGTGTGTGTATAGAATGCATGTGTTTGCATATAAAGAAAAAGCACCTTGCCATGTGCATGAGTGGGGAGAGTGTGTGTGTATGGGGGAAAGAGCAAGCCTGTCTGTATCGGGGGGGAACTGGGAGCTTGAGTCGTGTATGATTGGAGTGGTGGGGGGAGGTTTAATGTTGTTCCTGTGCATTTTTTATGATGTCTTTTCATTTTTTTTATTTACTTAACGCTTACCTGAACTTCAGAATTGGAATCAATGGGCTGAAGAGGAAACCACGGTTCTTTACAGTTATATCTACACAAATCCTCTTTTTTAATGGCAACCTTTCCTGTAGAAAAGCAAAGCCAAAAAATAAGATTTTACTTACCGATAAATCTATTTCTCATAGTCCGTAGTGGATGCTGGGGACTCCGTCAGGACCATGGGGAATAGCGGCTCCGCAGGAGACAGGGCACAAAAGCAAGCTTTTAGGATCACATGGTGTGTACTGGCTCCTCCCCCTATGACCCTCCTCCAAGCCTCAGTTAGGTACTGTGCCCGGACGAGCGTACACAATAAGGAAGGATTTTGAATCCCGGGTAAGACTCATACCAGCCACACCAATCACACCGTACAACTTGTGATTTGAACCCAGTTAACAGTATGATAACAATGAAGTAGCCTCTAAAAAAGACGGCTCACAACAATAATAACCCGATTTTTTGTAACAATAACTATGTACAAGTAATGCAGACAATCCGCACTTGGGATGGGCGCCCAGCATCCACTACGGACTACGAGAAATAGATTTATCGGTAAGTAAAATCTTATTTTCTCTAACGTCCTAGTGGATGCTGGGGACTCCGTCAGGACCATGGGGATTATACCAAAGCTCCCAAACGGGCGGGAGAGTGCGGATGACTCTGCAGCACCGAATGAGAGAACTCCAGGTCCTCCTCAGCCAGGGTATCAAATTTGTAGAATTTTGCAAACGTGTTCTCCCCTGACCACGTAGCTGCTCGGCAAAGTTGTAAAGCCGAGACCCCTCGGGCAGCCGCCCAAGATGAGCCCACCTTCCTTGTGGAATGGGCATTTACAGATTTTGGCTGTGGCAGGCCTGCCACAGAATGTGCAAGCTGAATTGTACTACAAATCCAACGAGCAATAGTCTGCTTAGAAGCAGGAGCACCCAGCGTTTTGGGTGCCTACAATATAAACAGCAAGTCAGACTTTCTGACTCCAGCCGTCCTGGAATTATATATATATATATATATTTTCAGGGCCCTGACAACGTCTAGCAACTTGGAGTCCTCCAAGTCCCTAGTAGCCGCAGGTACCACAATATGTTGTTTCAGGTGAAACGCTGACACCACCTTAGGAAGAAACTGGGGACGAGTCCGCAGTTCTGCCCTGTCCGAATGGAAAATCAAATATGGGCTTTTGTAAGGCAAAGCCGCCAATTTTGACAATCGCCTGGCCGAGGCCAGGGCCAACAGCATGGTCACTTTCCATGTGAGATATTTCAAATCCACAGATTTGAGTGGTTCAAACCAATATGATTTGAGGAATCCCAACACTACGTTGAGATCCCACGGTGCCACTGGAGGCACACAAGGGCTGTATATGCAATACTCCCTTGACAAACGTCTGGACTTCAGGAACTGAAGCCAATTCTTTCTGGAAGAAAATCTATAGGGCCGAAACTTGAACCTTAATGGACCCCAATTTGAGGCTCATAGACACTCCTGTTTGCAGGAAGTGCAGAAATCGACCTAGTTGAAATTTTTTCGTGGGGCCTTCCTGGCCTCACCCACGCAACATATTTTTACCACATGTGGTGATAACGTTGTGCGGTCACCTCCTTCCTGGCTTTGACCAGGGTAGGTATGACCTCTTCCGGAATGCCTTTTCCCTTAGGATCCGGCGTTCAAACCGCCATGCCGTCAAACGCAGTCGCGGTAAGTCTTGGAACAGACAAGGTCCCTGCTGGAGCAGGTCCTTTCTTAAAGGCCGATGCCACGGTTCCTCTTGGAACAGACATGGTACTTGCTGAAAGCAAATCCCTTCTTAGCTCCCGAGGCCATTAGTCCTCTGTGAGCATCTCTTGAAGTTCCGGTTACCAAGTCCCTCTTGGCCAATCCGGAGCCACGAGTATAGTTCTTACTCCTCTATGTCTTATAATTCTCAATACCTTGGTTATGAGAAGCAGAGGAGGGAACACATACACCGACTGTTACACCCACGGTGTTACCAGGACGTCCACAGCTATCGCCTGAAGGTCTCGTGACCTGGCGCAATACCTGTCCCATTTTTTGTTCGGGCGGGACGCCATCATGTCCACCTTTGGTCTTTCCCAACGGTTCACAATCATGCGGAAAACTTCCCGATGAAGTTCCCACTCTCCCGGGTGGAGGTCGTGCCTGCTGAGGAAGTCTGCTTCCCAGTCGTCCACTCCCGGAATGAACACTGCTGACAGTGCTATCACATGATTTTCCGCCTAGCGAAAAATCCTTGCAGTTTTGCCACTGCCCTCCTGCTTCTTGTGCCGCCCTTTCTGTTTACGTGGGCGACTGCCGTGATGTTATCCCACTGGATCAATACCGGCTGACCTTGAAGCAGAGGTCTTGCTAAGCTTAGAGCATTATAAATTTGCTCTTAGCTCCAGTATATTTATGTGGAGAGAATTCTCCAGACTTGATCACACTCCTTGTGTGACTGCTCCCCAGCCTCTCAGGCTGGCCTCCGTGGTCACCAGCATCCAATCCTGAATGCCGAATCTGCGGCCCTCTAGAAGATGAGCACTCTGTAATCACCACAGGAGAGACACCCTTGTCCTTGGATATAGGGTTATCCGCTGATGCATCTGAAGATGCGATCCGGACCATTTGTCCAGCAGATCCCACTGAAGAGTTCTTGCGTGAAATCTGCCGAATGGAAGCGCTTCGTAATAAGCCACCATTTTTACCAGGACTCTTGTGCAATGATGCACTGACACTTTTCCTGGTTTTAGGAGGATCCCGATTAGCTCGGATAACTCCCTGGCTTTCTCCTCTGGGAGAAACACCTTTTCCTGGACTGTGTCCAGAATCATCCCTAGGACCAGCAGACGTGTCGTCGGAACAACTGCGGTTTTGGAATATTTAGAATCCACCCGTGCGGTCGTAGAACTACTTGAGATAGTGCTACTCCGACCTCCAACTGTTCTCTGGACCTTGTTCTTATCAGGAGGTCGTCCATTTTCTTTGAAGACGAATCCTCCTTTCGGTCATTACCTTGGTAAGGACCCGGGGTGCCTTGGACAATCCAACGGCATCGTCTTGAAACTGATAGTGACAGTTCTGTACCACGAACCTGAGGTACCCTTGGTGAGAAAAGGCAAATTTTGGGACATGGAGGTAAGCATCCCTGATGTCCCGGGACACCATATAGTCCCCTTGTTCTTTGCTATCACTGGTCTGAGTGACTCCATCTGGATTTGAACCCTTGCAAGTGTTCAAATTTTTCAGATTTAGAATAGGTCTCACCTAGCCTTCAGTACCACCATATAGTGTGGAGTAATACCCCTTTCCTTGTTGTCGGAGGGGTAATTTTATTATCACCTGCTGGGAATACAGCTTGTGAGTTGTTTTGAATACTGCCTCCCTGTCGGAGGGAGACATTGGTACAGCAGACTACAGGAACCTGCGAGGGGGGAAACCTCTCGACATTCCAATCTGTACCCCTTGGATACTACTTGTAGGATCCAGGGGTCCTGTACGGTCCCAGCGTCATGCTGAGAACTTGGTAGAAGCGGTGGAGGGCTTCTGTTCCTGGGAATGGGCTGCCTGCTGCAGTCTTCTTCCCTTTCCTCTATCCCTGGGCAGATATGACTCTTATAGGGACGAAAGGACTGAGGCTGAAAAGACGGTGTCTTTTTCTGCAGAGATGTGACTTAGGGTAAAAAACGGTGGATTTTCCAGCAGTTGCCCTGGCCACCAGGTCCCATGGACCGACCCCAAATAACTCCTCCCCTTTATACGGCAATACATCTTTGTGCCGTTTGGAATCTGCATCACCTGACCACTGTCGTGTCCATAAACATCTTCTTGCAGATATGGACATCGCATTTACTCTTGATGCCAGAGTGCAAATATCCCTCTGCGCATCTCGCATATATAGAAATGCATCCTTTAAATGCTCTATAGTCAATAAAATACTGTCCCTGTCAAAGGTATCAATATTTTTAGTCAGGGAATCCGACCAAGCCACCTCAGCTCTGCACATCCAGGCTGAGGCGATCGCTGGTCGCAGTATAACACCAGCATGTGTGTGTATACTTTTTAGGATATTTTTCAGCCTCCTATCAGCTGGCTCCTTAAGTACGGCCCTATCCGTAGATGGTACCGCCACTTGTTCTGATAAGCGTGTGAGCGCCTTATCCACCCTGAGGGGTGTTTCCCACCGCGCCTTAACTTCTGGCGGGAAAGGGTATACCGCCAATAATTTTCTATCGGGGGAAACCCACGCATCATCACACACTTCATTTAATTTATCTGATTCAGGAAAAACTACAGGTAGTTTTTTCACCTCACACATAATACCCTTTTTTGTGGTACTTGGAGTATCAGAAATATGTAAAACCTCCTTCATTGCCCTTAACGTGTGGCCCTAAAAGAAAATACGTTTGTTTCTTCACCGTCGACACTGAAATCAGTGTCCGTGTCTGGGTCTGTGTCGACCGACTGAGGTAAATGGGCATTTTACAGCCCCTGACGGTGTTTGAGACGCCTGGACAGATACTAATTTGTTCGCCGGCCCTCTCATGTCGTCAACCGGCTTGCAGCGTGTTGACATTGTCACGTAATTTCCATAAATAAGCCATCCATTCCGGTGTCGACTCACTAGAGAGTGACATCACCATTACAGGCAATTTGCTCCGCCTCCTCACCAATATTTTCCTCATACATGTCGACACACACGTACCGACATACAGCACACACATAGGGAATGCTCTGATAGAGGACAGGACCCACTAGCCCTTTGGGGAGACAGAGGGAGAGTTTGCCAGCACACACCAAAACGCTATAATTATCCAGGGACAACCTTTATATAAGTGTTCCTTTTATAGCATTTTAATATATATACATATCGCCAAATCAGTGCCCCCCCTCTCTGTTTTAACCCTGTTTCTGTAGTGCAGTGCAGGGGAGATCATGGGAGCCTTCCCACCAGCCTTTCTGTGAGGGAAAATGGCGGTGTGCTGAGGAGAATAGGCCCCGCCCCCTTTTCGGCGGGCTTCTTCTCCGGAGTTTTAGATATCTGGCAGGGGTTAAATACATCCATATAGCCTCAAGGGCTATATGTGATGTATTTTTCGCCATACAGGTATTATACATTGCTGCCCAGGGCGCCCCCCCCCAGCGCCCTGCACCCTCCGTGACCGCTGTGTGAAGTGTGCTGACAACAATGGCGCACAGCTGCAGTGCTGTGCGCTACCTGATGAAGACTGAGAGTCTTCTGCCGCCTGGTTCCGGACCTCTTCATCTTCAGCATCTGCAAGGGGGGTCGGCGGCGCGGCTCCGGGACGAACCCCAGGGCGAGCCCTGTGTTCCGACTCCCTCTGGAGCTATGTCCAGTAGCCTAAGAATCCAATCCATCCTGCACGCAGGTGAGTTGAAATTCTCTCCACTAAGTCCCTCGATGCAGTGAGCCTGTTGCCAGCAGGACTCACTGAAAATAAAGAACCTAAAAACTTTTTCTAAGCAACTCTTTAAGAGAGCCACCTAGATTGCACCCTTCTCGGCCGGGCACAAAAACCTAACTGAGGCTTGGAGGAGGGTCATAGGAAGAGGAGCCAGTACACACCATGTGATCCTAAAAGCTTGCTTTTGTGCCCTGTCTCCTGCGGAGCCGCTATTCCCCATGGTCCTGACGGAGTCCCCAGCATCCACTAGGACGTTAGAGAAATATAATTTGCAAAAGCTGTAATTCACAATTCTAGGTGAGAAACTTATGGAGAAAATGTGAATAGTAGCCACAATTTTAGCTTTGCACACAATATTGTGCGATAGCTTAAATAATAAGATTTTACTTACCGATAAATCTATTTCTCGTAGTCCGTAGTGGATGCTGGGGACTCCGTCAGGACCATGGGGAATAGCGGCTCCGCAGGAGACAGGGCACAAAAAGTAAGCTTTTAGGATCACATGGTGTGTACTGGCTCCTCCCCCTATGACCCTCCTCCAAGCCTCAGTTAGGTACTGTGCCCGGACGAGCGTACACAATAAGGAAGGATCTTGAATCCCGGGTAAGACTCATACCAGCCACACCAATCACACCGTACAACCTGTGATTTGAACCCAGTTAACAGTATGATAACAACGAAGGAGCCTCTGAAAAGATGGCCCACAACAATAACAACCCGATTTTTGTAACCATAATTATGTACAAGTAATGCAGACAATCCGCACTTGGGATGGGCGCCCAGCATCCACTACGGACTACGAGAAATAGATTTATCGGTAAGTAAAATCTTATTTTCTCTAACGTCCTAGTGGATGCTGGGGACTCCGTCAGGACCATGGGGATTATACCAAAGCTCCCAAACGGGCGGGAGAGTGCGGATGACTCTGCAGCACCGAATGAGAGAAACTCCAGGTCCTCCTCAGCCAGGGTATCAAATTTGTAGAATTTTACAAACGTGTTCCCCCCTGACCACGTAGCTGCTCGGCAAAGTTGTAAAGCCGAGACCCCTCGGGCAGCCGCCCAAGATGAGCCCACCTTCCTTGTGGAATGGGCATTTACAGATTTTGGCTGTGGCAGGCCTGCCACAGAATGTGCAAGCTGAATTGTACTACAAATCCAACGAGCAATAGTCTGCTTAGAAGCAGGAGCACCCAGCTTTTTGGGTGCATACAATATAAACAGCAAGTCAGACTTTCTGACTCCAGCCGTCCTGGAATTATATATATATATATATATATATATATATATATATATATTTTCAGGGCCCTGACAACGTCTAGTAACTTGGAGTCCTCCAAGTCCCTAGTAGCCGCAGGCACCACAATAGGTTGTTTCAGGTGAAACGCTGACACCACCTTAGGAAGAAACTGGGGACAAGTCCTCAGTTCTGCCCTGTCCGAATGGAAAATTAAATATGGGCTTTTGTAAGACAAAGCCGCCAATTCTGACAATTGCCTGGCCGAGGCCAGGGCCAACAGCATGGTCACTTTCCATGTGAGATATTTCAAATCCACAGATTTGAGCGGTTCAAACCAATATGATTTGAGGAATCCCAACACTACGTTGAGATCCCACGGTGCCACTGGAGGCACAAAAGGGGCTGTATATGCAATACTCCCTTGACAAACGTCTGGACTTCAGGAACCGAAGCCAATTCTTTCTGGAAGAAAATCTACAGGGCCGAAACTTGAACCTTAATGGACCCCAATTTGAGGCTCATAGACACTCCTGTTTGCAGGAAGTGCAGAAATCGACCTAGTTGAAATTTCTTCGTGGGGCCTTCCTGGCCTCACCCACGCAACATATTTTCACCACATGTGGTGATAACGTTGTGCGGTCACCTCCTTCCTGGCTTTGACCAGGGTAGGTATGACCTCTTCCGAAATGCCTTTTCCCTTAGGATCCGGCGTTCAACCGCCCTGCCGTCAAACGCAGCCGCGGTAAGTCTTGGAACAGACATGGTACTTGCTGAAGCAAGTCCCTTCTTAGCTCCCGAGGCCATTAGTCCTCTGTGAGCATCTCTTGAAGTTCCGGGTACCAAGTCCCTCTTGGCCAATCCGGAGCCACGAGTAAAGTTCTTACTCCTCTACGTCTTATAATTCTCAATACCTTGGTTATGAGAAGCAGAGGAGGGAACACATACACCGACTGTTACACCCACGGTGTTACCAGGACGTCCACAGCTATCGCCTGAAGGTCTCGTGACCTGGCGCAATACCTGTCCCGTTTTTTGTTCGGGCGGGACGCCATCATGTCCACCTTTGGTCTTTCCCAACGGTTCACAATCATGCGGAAAACTTCCCGATGAAGTTCCCACTCTCCCGGGTGGAGGTCGTGCCTGCTGAGGAAGTCTGCTTCCCAGTCGTCCACTCCCGGAATGAACACTGCTGACAGTGCTATCACATGATTTTCCGCCTAGCGAAAAATCCTTGCAGTTTTGCCACTGCCCTCCTGCTTCTTGTGCCGCCCTTTCTGTTTACGTGGACGACTGCCGTGATGTTATCCCACTGGATCAATACCGGCTGACCTTGAAGCAGAGGTCTTGCTAAGCTTAGAGCATTATAAATTTGCTCTTAGCTCCAGTATATTTATGTGGAGAGAATTTTCCAGACTTGATCACACTCCCTGGAAATTTTTTCCCTGTGTGACTGCTCCCCAGCCTCTCAGGCTGGCCTCCGTGGTCACCAGCATCCAATCCTGAATGCCGAATCTGCGGCCCTCTAGAAGATGAGCACTCTGTAATCACCACAGGAGAGACACCCTTGTCCTTGGATATAGGGTTATCCGCTGATGCATCTGAAGATGCGATCCGGACCATTTGTCCAGCAGATCCCACTGAAGAGTTCTTGCGTGAAATCTGCCGAATGGAATCGCTTCGTAATAAGCCACCATTTTTACCAGGACTCTTGTGCAATGATGCACTGACACTTTTCCTGGTGTTAGGAGGATCCCGATTAGCTCGGATAACTCCCTAGCTTTCTCCTCTGGGAGAAACACCTTTTTCTGGACTGTGTCCAGAATCATCCCTAGGACCAGCAGACGTGTCGTCGGAACAACTGCGGTTTTGGAATATTTAGAATCCACCCGTGCTGTCGTAGAACTACTTGAGATAGTGCTACTCCGACCTCCGACTGTTCTCTGGACCTTGTTCTTATCAGGAGGTCGTCCATTTTCTTTAAAGACGAATCCTCATTTCGGTCATTACCTTGGTAAGGACCCGGGGTGCCTTGGACAATCCAACGGCATCGTCTGAAACTGATAGTGACAGTTCTGTACCACGAACCTGAGGTACCCTTGGTGAGAAAGGCAAATTTTGGGACATGGAGGTAAGCATCCCTGATGTCCCGGGACACCATATAGTCCCCTTCTTCCCGGTTCGCTATCACTGCTCTGAGTGACTGCATCTGGATTTGAACCTTTGTAAGTGTTCAAATATTTCAGATTTAGAATAGGTCTCACCTAGCCTTCTGGCTTCAGTACCACCATATAGTGTGGAATAATACCCCTTTCCTTGTTGTAGGAGGGGTAATTTTATTATCACCTGCTGGGAATACAGCTTGTGAATTGTTTTCAATACTGCCTCCCTGTCGGAGGGAGACATTGGTACAGCAGACTACAGGAACCTGCGAGGGGGAAACGTCTCGACATTCCAATCTGTACCCCTTGGATACTACTTGTAGGATCCAGGGGTCCTGTACGGTCCCAGCGTCATGCTGAGAACTTGGTAGAAGCGGTGGAGGGCTTCTGTTCCTGGGAATGGGCTGCCTGCTGCAGTCTTCTTCCCTTTCCTCTATCCCTGGGCAGATATGACCCTTATAGGGACGAAAGGACTGAGGCTGAAAAGACGGTGTCTTTTTCTGCAGAGATGTGACTTAGGGTAAAAAACGGTGGATTTTCCAGCAGTTGCCGTGGCCACCAGGTCCCATGGACCGACCCCAAATAATTCCTCCCCTTTATACGGCAATACATCTTTGTGCCGTTTGGAATCTGCATCACCTGACCACTGTCGTGTCCATAAACATCTTCTTGCAGATATGGACATCGCATTTACTCTTGATGCCAGAGTGCAAATATCCCTCTGCGCATCTCGCATATATAGAAATGCATCCTTTAAATGCTCTATAGTCAATAAAATACTGTCCCTGTCAAGGGTATCAATATTTTTAGTCAGGGAATCCGACCAAGCCACCTCAGCTCTGCACATCCAGGCTGAGGCAATCGCTGGTCGCAGTATAACACCAGCATGTGTGTGTATACTTTTTAGGATATTTTCCAGCCTCCTATCAGCTGGCTCCTTAAGTACGGCCCTATCTGTAGATGGTACCGCCACTTGTTCTGATAAGCATGTGAGCGCCTTATCCACCCTAAGGGGTGTTTCCCAACGCGCCCTAACTTCTGGCGGGAAAGGGTATACCGCCAATAATTTTCTATCGGGGGAAACCCACGCATCATCACACACTTCATTTAATTTATCTGATTCAGGAAAAACTACAGGTAGTTTTTTTCACATCCCACATAATACCCTTTTTTGTGGTACTTGTAGTATCAGAAATATGTAACACCTCCTTCATTGCCCTTAACGTGTGGCCCTAAAGGAAAATACGTTTGTTTCTTCACCGTCGACACTGAAATCAGTGTCCGTGTCTGGGTCTGTGTCGACCGACTGAGGTAAATGGGCGTTTTACAGCCCCTGACGGTGTTTGAGACGCCTGGAGAGGTACTAATTTGTTCGCCGGCCGTCTCATGTCGTCAACCGGCTTGCAGCGTGTTGACATTATCACGTAATTCCATAAATAAGCCATCCATTCCGGTGTCGACTCCCTAGAGAGTGACATCACCATTACAGGCAATTTGCTCCGCCTCCTCACCAACATTTTCCTCATACATGTCGACACACACGTACCGACATACAGCACACACATAGGGAATGCTCTGATAGAGGACAGGACCCACTAGCCCTTTGGGGAGACAGAGGGAGAGTTTGCCAGCACACACCAAAACGCTATAATTATACAGGGACAACCTTTATATAAGTGTTCCTCCCTTATAGCATTTTAATATATATTCATATCGCCAAATCAGTGCCCCCCCTCTCTGTTTTAACCCTGTTTCTGTAGTGCAGTGCAGGGGAGAGCATGGGAGCCTTCCCACCAGCATTTCTGTGAGGGAAAATGGCGCTGTGTGCTGAGGAGAATAGGCCCCGCCCCCTTTTCGGCGGGCTTCTTCTCCGGAGTCTGTGATATCTGGCAGGGGTTAAATACATCCATATAGCCTCAAGGGCTATATGTGATGTATTTTTCGCCATACAGGTATTATACATTGCTGCCCAGGGCGCCCCCCCCCGCGCCCTGCACCCTCCGTGACCGCTGTGTGAAGTGTGCTGACAACAATGGCGCACAGCTGCAGTGCTGTGCGCTACCTGATGAAGACTGAAAGTCTTCTGCCGCCTGGTTCCGGACCTCTTCAATCTTCAGCATCTGCAAGGGGGGTGGGCGGCGCGGCTCCGGGACGAACCCCAGGGCGAGACCTGTGTTCCGACTCCCTCTGGAGCTAATGGTGTCCAGTAGCCTAAGAAGCCAATCCATCCTGCACGCAGGTGAGTTCACTTCTCTCCCCTAAGTCCCTCGATGCAGTGAGCCTGTTGCCAGCAGGACTCACTGAAAATAAAGAACCTAAAAACTTTTTCTAAGCAACTCTTTAAGAGAGCCACCTAGATTGCACCCTGCTCGGACGGGCACAAAAACCTAACTGAGGCTTGGAGGAGGGTCATAGGGGGAGGAGCCAGTACACACCATGTGATCCTAAAAGCTTACTTTTTGTGCCCTGTCTCCTGCGGAGCCGCTATTCCCCATGGTCCTGACGGAGTCCCCAGCATCCACTAGGACGTTAGAGAAAAAGAGTTTGGATAGTACATCTGGAAGTCTAAAGCACAAATGAATACAGGTGGAAATAGCATTAAGACTTACAGCCGGCAGGCAATACAAAACAATAAGACAATGACCTCACGGGGAAAAGTAGCGTACCACACATGCTAACCCTGCTAAAATTCAAATTCTAGCACAATGTAAATACACAAATTATTTATATAGATAAGATAAGTCAAGTGGGTGATTATTAAACAAATGAAATATATTTAACAATACAGCCAGTACAGTATCCTACTAGAGGTCAGAAACCATATATATTTCTGAGCTGCTATTAGAGAAAAGTGTGTGTTCAAGAACATGATAATATGAAGTGATAACAAAACAGAAACTGTAAGCGAAACAGAAATGTCATACCAACACACAATAAACATATAAGCTAGCACTTCAATCACTGAACATAAACACTTCTGTCCAACAAAGGCCTACATCATGTGAAAATCACTATGAAATTCGAATAATTGATGGGGTGTCTTTCAATTTCCTTGCAGCTGCAACTAAGTCTGCTGACGGGAAAAAAGACTTGAAAGTCTGCACCACAAAACCACTGCACAGGTTTGTTTAAAAGCAGATAGAGGTTAACCCGCAAATCCCTTCCTCTTCCTCGTTGTCTTTAAGGATGTGTGGAATGCAGACATCTTGAGTCACATTTCAAAGCAGCCTTTACTGAACCTAAATTGTAAGACTGAGTTTTTACAAAATAAATTGAAAGTCTAAGTACCGTATGCAATAGCTGTCGGAAGCTGCCGTCTTGTTGGAGTTGAAATGGACGGGCTGCTGCCGCCATCACAGAGAATAAATCTATCTACTAAATGTGAGTGCTGTTTTTTTTTTACTTTTCTATGGGAAAGGAGTAAGTGCCCCCGCGTGCGTACGTACGTACGTACGTACATTTTATATATATATATATATATATATACACACACACACACACACACACACACACACATATATATATATACACACATATACACATACACATATACACACTTAGGTGGATATTCAATTAGTGTCGGATCCTCTCTATGGGCGGGATGTACTAAAGCAAAAATGCAGTAAAACCCCCGAAAACGGGGGCTTTACCGCATTTTCAAAATTTACTAAACACCCTACCACCGCGTTTTCGGCGTCCAGGGTGTCGCCATCTATGGATGGCGATACCCTATAGAAGCCTATGGGCTTCTTATCGCCGACCGCCGCAACCCGCCGACCCCCCTCCCCACCCGGCTTACCTTCCTCCAGGCTGCCCTGGACCCGGAAGGTAGTCTCCTCCTCACCCTAGCAACGCAGCCAGACGTCTTTCCGGCTGCAGGCGGGAGGAGGCGGCGCTGGGGGCAGCCTGCTGCTGCTTCCCGGCATCTAGCCAGTGTGGGGACCCCTGGGAGGTGACGGAGACCCCCCGCAGACCACCTAACAGGTATCGCGGGGGGCCTCCGTCACCGCATCGCGATGTTGATTGCATATGTTAGTACTTATGCGATCAACATCGCTGCGGTTACCGGGGAGGGGCGATGATGTATCTTAATACATCCCGCCCCAACACTGAGTATCCGACACTGAACTATTCCATTGTGGGCCGTTTCCGCCCTTTTCCCTTCTGTTTCAGACCATTCATTTCCGCCCTCTCTTATGGGCGAAAATTAATGATGGAAAACGGACCCGTTTTCGACCACGGCGGAGTCGAAAACACATCGATGAGTAGAGATTCCGCTCATCCATGTGTTTTTCGACAGGGCGGAAAAACGGCACTTCAATTTAATATTGAAGTGTTGAAAAGTTCAGATGATTGGTGGAGAGAGCAATCTTTCCGCCCTATCTAAACTTCCGACACTAACTGAATATCCTCCTTAGTGTTTAACAGCACTTGTGGCAGCTTCAATCTTGCTTTCTGTATTAGCGAGGCGGAAGTCATTTGACAGTATCTGCTCACCTATCCGTAGATCTCGCTGCAAAAGGCTCTTATCATAGATATAAAAGGATAAGTTGTGGAATGATCTTGGGATTTCAAAGTAAAAATCTTCACCATAAAACGGACTGCAGAGGAAAGAATGGAAATAAAGTGGTTTAGGTAAGTGAGAAAATCACAGACTAAAAAGTCTAATTTATTTACCAAAGGAATATCACTGAACTTGTGTCAACAGAACTACTGCTGCTCAAACCAGACTATTTTCTTTTCGTTAAGATTGCTTAAAATAATACACAGAAAAATATTACCTTTGGGTGAGTGCCTAATTTGATTAAATGTAGATTCACTTATAAAATCAAGCGATTATTTTAATAGTCATCAGTGGACAACTGTCATTTAAAGGTTATCACAATGAAGTGTGTACACCCTAGCAGTGGAAATAATTTCCACTATTCTACATGCATTGAAATAAGTCTGTCTACTCATATAGTAATTTTAAACATTAATTAAACAATTATTTGTTTGCTTTTAACAGATAGACACCTGAACATCACACACAAACACACGTTTAAATAGAATTTCATTGCGAAACAATAGGCATTAAAAGAGTGGCGCTCTGTGGCTGGGGCCCAAGCCACACACTTAAGCAGGCCAACAGTGTGTAAGCTTTATGCTACTGTATCAAGAGAAAGGCGGTATCCCATTAGCCACGGAAAAGCTGTAATGTTAACTTTTCGCAGCCATCGCCATAAATTTGCTCCAAAAACCACTTTTTTGAGTGTATATGCGTTACTGATTTTCGATCCATCCATTTGCAAAGTGAATAAAACGGGATTCGCACAATAATTCTAGCCGGCAAAACCAGTGAAAAAGAGAAGTGAAAATGGATAAATCGATGTACTAAAGCAAAAATGCGGTAAACCCCCCGAAAACGGGGGTTTTACAGCATTTTTAAATTTACTAACACCCTACCGACGCGTTTTCGCCGTCCAGGGTATCGCCATCTCCCCCTCCCTTCCCCCCCGGCTTACCTTCCTCCAGGCTTCCCTGGACCCGGAAAGTAATCTCTTCCTCCCCCTAGCAACGCAGCCAGACGTCCTTCCGGCTGCAGGGAAGAGGCGCCGGGGGCAGCCTGCTGCTGCTTCCCGGCGTCTAGCCAGTGTGGGGACCCCTGGGAGGTGACGGAGACCCCCTTAGACCACCTAACAGGTATCGCGGGGGGCCTCAGTCACTGCATCGCGATATTGATCGCATATGTTAGTACATATGCGATCAACATCGCTGCGGTAACCAGCGAGGGGCGGCGATGTATCTTAATAAATCCCGCCCCCAGTACCTAAAAAAAAAAATTACAAACTAACATAGGAGAACATTGTAGACTTGTAGAAGAGGTCATGATAAATACATTTTGGGGACTTAAATTGGGTGAAATGGTTGCTATATGCATTATGAATTTTTTTATTTTTTTTATGATAGAAAGCAAGCTATTTTGTGCAAAACAAATGCTTTCATTAAATGAGTGGTACATGAAAATGGGTATAAGTATAAATATGGGTAATTTTAGGGTACGTTTAACGAAGTTGCAATAAAAATTAAAAACTTACAAGTGCCTAATTAGTAGAGATGAGCGGGTTCGGTTCCTCGGAATCCGAACCCGCCCGAACTTCAGCCTTTTTTGCACGGGTCCGAGCAGACTCGGATCCTCCCGCCTTGCTCGGTTAACCCGAGCGCGCCCGAACGTCATCATCCCGCTGTCGGATTCTCGCGAGACTCGGATTCTATATAAGGAGCCGCGCGTCGCCGCCATTTTCACACGTGCATTGAGATTGATAGGGAGAGGACGTGGCTGGCGTCCTCTCCGTTTAGAATAGATTAGAGAGACACTTGATTTACTAATTTTGGGGAGCATTAGGAGTACTCAGTACAGTGCAGAGTTTTGCTGATAGTGACCACCAGTTTTATTTATAATCCGTTCTCTGCCTGAAAAAAAACGATACACAGTCACATACCATATCTGTGCTCAGCCTCAGTGTGCTGCATGATATATCATCTATGTATATCTGACTGTGCTGAGTGCTCACTGCTCACACAGCTGAATTGTGGGTGAGACTGGGGTGCAGTTATAGCAGGAGTACAGTGCACACTTTTGCTGCCAGTGACCACCAGTATATTGTCTGCCTGAAAAAGTTAAACACTCCTGTGGTGTTTTTTTTTTTTTATTCTATAGTATAAACGCATTCTCCTGACAGTGTCCAGCAGGTCCGTCATTCATTATATTATATAAATATTTACCTACAGTAGTGTTATATATATTTTTTTCATCTCTATCATCTCTATATTAGCAGACGCAGTACGGTAGTCCACGGCTGTGGCTATCTCTGTGTCGTCAGTGCTCGTCCATAATTGTATACCTACCTACCTGTGGTGGGGTTTTTTTTCTATCTTCTTCATACTAGTAGTTTAGGAGTCTGCTGACAGTGTCCACCAGGTCCGTCATTATAATCCTACAGTAGTAATATATTTAGTATATTATCTATACTAGCAGACGCAGTACGGTAGTCCACGGCTGTGGCTATCTCTGTGTCGTCAGTGCTCGTCCATAATTGTATACCTACCTACCTGTGGTGGGGTTTTTTTTTCTATCTTCTTCATACTAGTAGTTTAGGAGTCTGCTGACAGTGTCCACCAGGTCTGTCATTATATTATATACCTACAGTAGTAATATACTTAGTATATTATCTATACTAGCAGACGCAGTATGGTAGGCCACGGCTGAACCTACCTCTGTGTCGTCACTCGTCCATAATTGTATACCTACCTACCTACCTGTGGTGGGGTTTTTTTTTCTATCTTCTTCATACTAGTAGTTTAGCAGTCTGCTGACAGTGTCCACCAGGTCCGTCATTATATTATATATACCTACAGTAGTTATATATATTTTTTTTTATATCATTAATTATCATCTCTATACTAGCAGACGCAGTACGGTAGTCCACGGCTGTAGCTACCTCTGTGTCGTCAGTCACTCGTCATCCATAAGTATACTAGTATCCATCCATCTCCATTGTTTACCTGAGGTGCCTTTTAGTTGTGCCTATTAAAATATGGAGAACAAAAATGTTGAGGTTCCAAAAATAGGGAAAGATCAAGATCCACTTCCACCTCGTGCTGAAGCTGCTGCCACTAGTCATGGCCGAGATGATGAAATTCCATCAACGTCGTCTGCCAAGGCCGATGCCCAATGTCATAGTACAGAGCATGTAAAATCCAAAACACAAAAGATCAGTAAAAAAAGGACTCAAAAATCTAAATTAAAATAGTCGTCGGAGAAGCGTAAACTTGCCAATATGCCATTTACCACACGGAGTGGCAAGGAACGGCTGAGGCCCTGGCCTATGTTCATGGCTAGTGGTTCAGCTTCACATGAGGATGGAAGCACTCAGCCTCTCGCTAGAAAAATGAAAAGACTTAAGCTGGCAAAAGCACAGCAAAGAACTGTGCGTTCTTCGAAATCACAAATCCACAAGGAGAGTCCAATTGTGTCGGTTGCGATGCCTGACCTTCCCAACACTGGACGTGAAGAGCATGCGCCTTCCACCATTTGCACGCCCCCTGCAAGTGCAGGAAGGAGCACCCGCAGTCCAGTTCCTGATAGTCAGATTGAAGATGTCAGTGTTGAAGTACACCAGGATGAGGAGGATATGGGTGTTGCTGGCGCTGGGGAGGAAATTGACAAGGAGGATTCTGATGGTGAGGTGGTTTGTTTAAGTCAGGCACCCGGGGAGACACCTGTTGTCCGTGGGAGGAATATGGCCATTGACATGCCTGGTGAAAATACCAAAAAAATCAGCTCTTCGGTGTGGAAGTATTTCAACAGAAATGCGGACAACAGGTGTCAAGGCGTGTGTTGCCTTTGTCAAGCTGTAATAAGTAGGGGTAAGGACGTTAACCACCTCGGAACATCCTCCCTTATACGTCACCTGCAGCGCATTCATCATAAGTCAGTGACAAGTTCAAAAACTTTGGGCGACAGCGGAAGCAGTCCACTGACCAGTAAATCCCTTCCTCTTGTAACCAAGCTCACGCAAACCACCCCACCAACTCCCTCAGTGTCAATTTCCTCCTTCCCCAGGAATGCCAATAGTCCTGCAGGCCATGTCACTGGCAATTCTGACGAGTCCTCTCCTGCCTGGGATTCCTCCGATGCATCCTTGAGTGTAACGCCTACTGCTGCTGGCGCTGCTGTTGTTGCTGCTGGGAGTTGATGGTCATCCCAGAGGGGAAGTCGTAAGACCACTTTTACTACTTCCACCAAGCAATTGACTGTCCAACAGTCCTTTGCGAGGAAGATGAAATATCACAGCAGTCATCCTGCTGCAAAGCGGATAACTGAGGCCTTGGCATCCTGGGCGGTGAGAAACGTGGTTCAGGTATCCATCATTACTTCAGAGCCAACTATAGACTTGATTGAGGTACTGTGTCCCAGGTACCAAATACCATCTAGGTTCCATTTCTCTAGGCAGGCGATACCGAAAATGAACACAGACCTCAGAAAAATACTCACCAGTGTCCTAAAAAATGCAGTTGTACCCAATGTCCACTTAACCACGGACATGTGGACAAGTGGAGCAGGGCAGACTCAGGACTATATGACTGTGACAGCCCACTGGGTAGATGTATTGACTCCCGCCGCAAGAACAGCAGCGGCGGCACCAGTAGCAGCATCTCGCAAACGCCAACTCTTTCCTAGGCAGGCTACGCTTTGTATCACCGCTTTCCAGAATACGCACACAGCTGAAAACCTCTTACGGCAACTGAGGGAGATCATCGCAGAATGGCTTACCCCAATTCGACTCTCCTGTGGATTTGTGGCATCGGACAACGCCAGCAATATTGTGCGTGCATTATATCTGGGCAAATTCCAGCACGTCCCATGTTTTGCACATACCTTTAATTTGGTGGTGCAGAATTATTTAAAAAACGAGAGGGGCGTGCAAGAGATGCTGTCGGTGGCCAGAAGAATTGCGGGACACTTTCGGCGTACAGGCACCACGTACAGAAGACTGGAGCAACACCAAAAACGCCTGAACCTGTCCTGCCATCATCTGAAGCAAGAAGTGGTAACGAGGTGGAATTCAACCCTCTATATGCTTCAGAGGATGGAGGAGCAGCAAAAGGCCATTCAAGCCTATACATCTGGCCACGATATAGGCAAAGGAGGTGGAATGCACCTGTCTCAAGCGCAGTGGAGAATGATTTCAACGTTGTGCAAGGTTCTGCAACCTTTTGAACTTGCCACACGTGAAGTCAGTTCAGACACTGCCAGCCTGAGTCAGGTCATTCCCCTCATCAGGCTTTTGCAGAAGAAGCTGGAGACATTGAAGGAGGAGCTAAGACATAGCGATTCCGCTAGGCATGTGGGACTTGTGGATGGAGCCCTTCATTCGCTTAACCAGGATTCACGGGTGGTCAATCTGTTGAAATCAGAGCACTACATTTTGGCCACCGTGCTCGATCCTAGATTTAAAACCTACGTTGGATCTCTCTTTCCGGCAGACACAAGTCTGCAGGGGTTCAAAGACCTGCTGGTGGGAAAATTATCAAGTCAAGTGGAACTTGATCGGTCAACAGCTCCTCCTTCACATTCTCCCGCTATTGGGGGTGCGAGGAAAAGGCTCAGAATTCCGAGCCCACCCGCTGGCGGTGATGCAGGGCAGTCTGGAGCGACTGCTGATGCTGACATCTGGTCCGGACTGAAGGACCTGCCAACGATTACGGACATGTCGTCTACTGGCACTGCATATGATTCTCTCTTCATTGAAAGAATGGTGGAGGATTATATGAGTGACCGCATCCAAGTAGGCACGTCAGACAGTCCGTACGTATACTGGCAGGAAAAAGAGGCAATTTGGAGGACCTTGCAGAAACTGGCTTTATTCTACCTAAGTTGCCCTCCCACAAGTGTGTACTCCGAAAGAGTGTTTAGTGCCGCCGCTCACCTTGTCAGCAATCGGCGTACGAGGTTACTTCCAGAAAATGTGGAGAAGATGATGTTCACTAAAATGAATTATAATCAATTCCTCCGTGGAGACATTGACCAGCAGCAATTGCCTCCACAAAGTACACAGGGAGCTGAGATGGTGGATTCCAGTGGGGACGAATTGATAATCTGTGAGGAGGGGGATGTACACGGTGATGAATCGGAGGATGATGATGAGGTGGACATCTTGCCTCTGTAGAGCCAGTTTGTGCAAGGAGAGATTAATTGCTTCTTTTTTGGTGGGGGTCCAAACCAACCCATCATTTCAGTCACAGTCGTGTGGCAGACCCTGTCACTGAAATGATGGGTTGGTTAAAGTGTGCATGTCCTGTTTATACAATATAAGGGTGGGTGGGAGGGCCCAAGGACAATTCCATCTTGCACCTCTTTTTTCTTTAATTTTTCTTTGCGTCATGTGCTGTTTGGGGAGTGTTTTTTGGAAGGGCCATCCTGCGTGACACTGCAGTGCCACTCCTAGATGGGCCAGGTGTTTGTGTCGGCCACTTGGGTCGCTTAGCTTAGCCATCCAGCGACCTCGGTGCAAATTTTAGGACTAAAAATAATATTGTGAGGTGTGAGGTGTTCAGAATAGACTGAAAATGAGTGGAAAATAAGAATTTACTTACCGATAATTCTATTTCTCGGAGTCCGTAGTGGATGCTGGGGTTCCTGAAAGGACCATGGGGAATAGCGGCTCCGCAGGAGACAGGGCACAAAAAGTAAAGCTTTAGGATCAGGTGGTGTGCACTGGCTCCTCCCCCTATGACCCTCCTCCAAGCCTCAGTTAGGAAACTGTGCCCGGACGAGCGTACACAATAAGGAAGGATTTTGAATCCCGGGTAAGACTCATACCAGCCACACCAATCACACTGTACAACCTGTGATCTGAACCCAGTTAACAGTATGATAACAGCGGAGCCTCTGAAAAGATGGCTCACAACAATAATAACCCGATTTTTGTAACTATGTACAAGTAATGCAGATAATCCGCACTTGGGATGGGCGCCCAGCATCCACTACGGACTCCGAGAAATAGAATTATCGGTAAGTAAATTCTTATTTTCTCTATCGTCCTAGTGGATGCTGGGGTTCCTGAAAGGACCATGGGGATTATACCAAAGCTCCCAAACGGGCGGGAGAGTGCGGATGACTCTGCAGCACCGAATGAGAGAACTCCAGGTCCTCCTTAGCCAGGGTATCAAATTTGTAGGATTTTACAAACGTGTTTGCCCCTGACTAAAAAGCCGCTCGGCAAAGTTGTAAAGCCGAGACCCCTCGGGCAGCCGCCCAAGATGAGCCCACCTTCCTTGTGGAATGGGCATTTACATATTTTGGCTGTGGCAGGCCTGCCACAGAATGTGCAAGCTGAATTGTATTACACATCCAACTAGCAATAGTCTGCTTAGAAGCAAGAGCACCCAGTTTGTTGGGTGCATACAGGATAACAGCAAGTCAGTTTTCCTGACTCCAGCCGTCCTGGAACCTATACTTTCAGGGCCCTGACAACATCCAGCAACTTGGAGTCCTCCAAGTCCCTAGTAGGCGCAAGGCACCACAATAAGCTGGTTCAGGTGAAACACTGACACCACCTTAGGGAGAGAACTGGGGACGAGTCCGCAGCTCTGCCCTGTCCGAATGGACAAACAGATATGGGCTTTTTTGAGAAAGAACCCACCAATTTGACACTCGCCTGGCCCAGGCCAGGGCCAAGAGCATGGTCACTTTTCATGTGAGATGCTTCAAATCCACAGATTTGACTGGTTTTAAACCAATGTGATTTGAGGAATCCCAGAACTACGTTGAGATCCCACAGTGCCACTGGAGGCACAAAAGGGGGTTGTATATGCAATACTCCCTTGACAAACTTCTGGACTTCAGGAACTGAAGCCAATTCTTTCTGGAAGAAAATCGACAGGGCCGAAATTTGAACCTTAATGGGCCCCAATTTGAGGCCCATAGACACTCCTGTTTGCAGGAAATGCAGGAATCGACCGAGTTGAAATTTCTTCGTGGGGCCTTCCTGGCCTCACACCACGCAACATATTTTCGCCACATGTGGTGATAATGTTGTGCGGTCACCTCCTTCCTGGCTTTGACCAGGGTAGGAATGACCTCTTCCGGAATGCCTTTTTCCCTTAGGATCCGGCATTCCACCGCCATGCCGTCAAACGCAGCTGCGGTAAGTCTTGGAACAGACATGGTACTTGCTGAAGCAAGTCCCTTCTTAGCGGCAGAGGCCATAAGTCCTCTGTGAGCATCTCTTGAAGTTCCGGGTACCAAGTCCTTCTTGGCCAATCCGGAGCCATGAGTATAGTTCTTACTCCTCTACGTCTTATAATTCTCAGTACCTTAGGTATGAGAAGCAGAGGAGGGAACACATACACCGACTGGTACACCCACGGTGTTACCAGAACGTCCACAGCTATTGCCTGAGGGTCTCTTGACCTGGCGCAATACCTGTCCCGTTTTTTGTTCAGACGGGACGCCATCATGTCCACCTTTGGTATTTCCCAACGGTTCACAATCATGTGGAAAAACTTCCCGATGAAGTTTCCACTCTCCCGGGTGGAGGTCGTGCCTGCTGAGGAAGTCTGCTTCCCAGTTTCCACTCCCGGAATGAAACACTGCTGACAGTGCTATCACATGATTTTCCGCCCAGCGAAAAGTCCTTGCAGTTTTTGCCATTGCCCTCCTGCTTCTTGTGCCGCCCTGTCTGTTTACGTGGGCGACTGCCGTGATGTTTTTCCCACTGGATCAATACCGGCTGACCTTGAAGCAGAGGTCTTGCTAAGCTTAGAGCATTATAAATTTACCCTTAGCTCCAGTATATTTATGTGGAGAAAAGTCTCCAGACTTGATCACACTCCCTGGAAATTTTTTCCTTGTGTGACTGCTCCCCAGCCTCTCGGGCTGGCCTCCGTGGTCACCAGCATCCAATCCTGAATGCCGAATCTGCGGCCCTCTAGAAGATGAGCACTCTGTAACCACCACAGGAGAGACACCCTTGTCCTTGGATATAGGGTTATCCGCTGATGCATCTGAAGATGCGATCCGGACCATTTGTCCAGCAGATCCCACTGAAAAGTTCTTGCGTGAAATCTGCCGAATGGAATTGCTTCGTAGGAAGCCACCATTTTTACCAGGACCCTTGTGCAATGATGCACTGACACTTTTCCTGGTTTTAGGAGGTTCTTGACTAGCTCGGATAACTCCCTGGCTTTCTCTTCCGGGAGAAACACCTTTTTCTGGACTGTGTCCAGAATCATCCCTGGGCACAGCAGACGTGTCGTCAGGATCAGCTGCGATTTTGGAATATTTAGAATCCATCCGTGCTGTTGTAGCAGTATCCGAGATAGTGCTACTCCGACCTCCAACTGTTCCCTGGACTTTGCCCTTATCAGGAGATCGTCCAAGTAAGGGGTAATTAAGACGCCTTTTCTTCGAAGAAGAATCATCATTTCGGCCATTACCTTGGTAAAGACCCGGGGTGCCGTGGACAATCCAAACGGCAGCGTCTGAAACTGACAGTGACAGTTCTATACCACGAACCTGAGGTACCCTTAGTGAGAAGGGCAAATTTTGGGACATGGAGGTAAGCATCCCTGATGTCCCGGGACACTATATAGTCCCCTTCTTCCTGGTTCGTTATCACTGCTCTGAGTGACTCCATCTTGATTTGAACCTTTGTAAGTGTTCAAATTTTTTTAGATTTAGAATAGGTCTCACCTAGCCTTCTGGCTTCAGTACCACAATATAGTGTGGAATAATACCCCTTTCCTTGTTGTAGGAGGGGTAATTTGATTATCACCTGCTGGGAATACAGCTTGTGAATTTTTTCCCATACTGCCTCCTTGTCGGAGGGATACCTTGGTAAAGCAGACTTCAGGAGCCTGCGAGGGGGAAACGTTTCGACATTCCAATCTGTACCCCTGGGATACTACTTGTAGGATCCAGGGGTCCTGTACGGTCCCAGCGTCATGCTGAGAGCTTGGCAGAAGCGGTGGAAGGCTTCTGTTCCTGGGAATGGGCTGCCTGCTGCAGTCTTCTTCCCTTTCCTCTATCCCTGGGCAAATATGACTCTTATAGGGACGAAAGGACTGAGGCTGAAAAGACGGTGTCTTTTTCTGCAGAGATGTGACTTAGGGTAAAAACGGTGGATTTTCAAGCAGTTGCCGTGGCCACCAGGTCCGATGGACCGACCCCAAATAACTCCTCTTCCTTTATACGGCAATACACCTTTGTGCCGTTTGGAATCTGCATCACCTGACCACTGTCGTGTCCATAAACATCTTCTGGCAGATATGGACATCGCACTTACTCTTGATGCCAGAGTGCAAATATCCCTCTGTGCATCTCGCATATATAGAAATGCATCCTTTAAATGCTCTATAGTCAATAAAATACTGTCCCTGTCAAGGGTATCAATATTTTTAGTCAGGGAATCCGACCAAGCCACCCCAGCTCTGCACATCCAGGCTGAGGCGATCGCTGGTCGCAGTATAACACCAGTATGTGTGTATATACTTTTATATGATATTTTCCAGCCTCCTGTCAGCTGGCTCCTTGAGGACGGCCCTATCTATAGACGGTACCGCCACTTGTTTTGATAAGCGTGTGAGCGCCTTATCCACCCTAAGGGGTGTTTCCCAACGCGCCCTAACTTCTGGCGGGAAAGGGTATACCGCCAAAAATTTTCTATCGGGGGGAACCCACGCATCATCACACACTTCATTTAATTTATCTGATTCAGGAAAAACTACAGGTAGTTTTTTCACATCCCACATAATACCCTCTTTCTCTAACGTCCTAGTGGATGCTGGGGACTCCGTCAGGACCATGGGGAATAGCGGGCTCCGCAGGAGACAGGGCACATCTAAAAAAGCTTTTAGGTCACATGGTGCGTACTGGCTCCTCCCCCTATGACCCTCCTCCAAGCCTCAGTTAGGTTTTTGTGCCCGTCCGAGAGGGTGCAATCTAGGTGGCTCTCTTAAAGAGCTGTTTAGAAAAGTTTTTTTTTAGGTTTCAATCTCAGTGATTCCTGCTGGCAACAGGATCACTGCATCGAGGGACTTAGGGGAGAGATTTCCAACTCACCTGCGTGCAGGATGGATTGGAGTCTTAGGCTACTGGACACTTAGCTCCAGAGGGAGTCGGAACACAGGTCAGCCTGGGGTTCGTCCCGGAGCCGCGCCGCCGATCCCCCTTACAGACGCTGAAGAGACGGCAGAACGGAGGTCCGGAAAACAGGCGGCAGAAGACTCCACAGTCTTCATGAAGGTAGCGCACAGCACTGCAGCTGTGCGCCATTGTTGTCACACGGCTCACTGACTCAGTCACGGAGGGTGCAGGGCGCTGCTGGGGGCGCCCTGGGCAGCAATATAATTACCTTTAGTGGCAAAATAAATACATCACATATACCCATTAAGGCTATATGTATGTATTTTGACCCAGGCCAGTTTCTTAAAAACCGGGAGAAAAATCCCGCCGAAAAAGGGGCGGAGCTTATTCTCCTCAGCACTCAGCGCCATTTTCCTGCTCAGCTCCGCTGGTGAGGAAGGCTCCCAGGACTCTCCCCTGCACTGCACTACAGAAACAGGGTAACAAAGAGAAGGGGGGCATAAATTGGCGATATTTATATATTAAGAGCGCATATATAGTAAACAACACCTTCTAGGGTTGTTTATATACATTTATAGCGCTTTTGGTGTGTGCTGGCAAACTCTCCCTCTGTCTCCCCAAAGGGCTAAGGGGTCCTGTCTTCGATTAGAGCATTCCCTGTGTGGCTGCTGTGTGTCGGTACGTGTGTGTCGACATGTATGAGGACGATGTTGGTGTGGAGGCAGAGCAATTGCCGATGATGGTAATGTCACCCCCTAGGGAGTCGACACCGGAATGGATGGCTTTAGTTATGGAATTACGTGATAATGTCAGCACACTACAAAAGTCAGTTGACGAAATAAGACGCCCGGCAAACCAGTTAGTACCGGTTCAGGAGTCTCAGACACCGTCAGGGGCTGTAAAACATCCTTTACCTCAGTCAGTCGACACGGGTACCGACACAGATGAATCTAGTGTCGACGGTGAAGAAACAAACGTATTTTCCAATAGGGCCACACGTTATATGATCACGGCAATGAAGGAGGCGTTGCAGATCTCTGATACTGCTGGTACCTCAAAAAGGGGTATTATGTGGGGGGTGAAAAAACTACCTGTATTTTTCCCAGAATCAGAGGAATTGAATGATGTGTGTGATGAAGCGTGGGTTACCCCCGATAGAAAATTGCTAATTTCAAAGAAGTTATTGGCATTATACCCTTTCCCACCAGAGGTTAGGGCGCGCTGGGAAACACCCCCTAAGGTGGATAAGGCGCTCACACGTTTATCAAAGCAAGTGGCGTTGCCGTCTCCTGATACGGCCGCCCTCAAGGATCCAGCAGATAGGAGGCTGGAAACTACACTGAAGAGTATATACACACATACTGGTGTTATACTGCGACCGGCAATAGCCTCAGCCTGGATGTGCAGTGCTGGGGTAGTGTGGTTGGATTCTCTGACTGAAAATATTGAGACCCTGGATAGGGACAGTATTTTATTGACTCTAGAGCAATTAAAGGATGCTTTTCTTTATATGCGAGATGCTCAGAGGGATGTTTGTACTCTAGCATCAAGAGTAAGCGCGATGTCCATATCTGCCAGAAGAAGTTTATGGACGCGACAGTGGTCAGGTGATGCGGATTCCAAGAGGCATATGGAAGTATTGCCATATAAAGGAGAGGAATTGTTTGGGGTCGGTCTTTCGGACCTGGTGACCACGGCAACTGCCGGCAAATCCACCTTTTTACCTCAGACCCCTTCACAACAGAAAAAGACACCGTCTTTTCAGCCGCAGTCCTTTCGCTCCTATAAAAAGCGACCAAAAGGACAGTCTTATCTGCCGAGAGGCAGAGGAAAGGGTAAGAAAGGGCAGCACGCAGCCCCTGCCCAGGAACAGAAGCCCGCCCCGGCTTCTACAAAGCCATCAGCATGACGCTGGGGCTTTACAAGCGGACCCAGGAACGGTGGGGGGTCGACTCAAGATTTTCAGCAATCAATGGGCTCACTCACAAGTGGACCCGTGGGTCCTGCAGATAATATCTCAGGGTTACATGCTGGAGTTCGAAAGGTTTCCCCCTCGCCGGTTCCTAAAGTCTGCTTTACCAACGTCTCCCTCAGAAAGGACGTCGGTTTTGGAAGCCATTCACAAGCTGTATTCTCAGCAGGTGATAGTCAAGGTACCCCTCCTACAACAGGGAAAGGGGTATTATTCCACTCTATTTGTGGTACCGAAACCGGACGGTTCGGTAAGGCCTATTCTAAATCTGAAATCCTTGAACCTGTACATACAGAAATTCAAGTTCAAGATGGAGTCACTCAGGGCAGTGATAGCGAATCTGGAAGAAGGAGACTTCATGGTGTCCTTGGACATAAAAGATGCTTATCTACATGTCCCGATTTACCCCTCACACCAAGGGTATCTCAGGTTCGTGATACAAGACTGTCATTATCAGTTTCAAACGCTGCCGTTTGGTTTGTCCACGGCCCCTCGGGTCTTTACCAAGGTAATGACCGAAATGATGGTTCTTCTACGAAGAAAAGGCGTATTAATTATCCCTTACTTGGACGATCTCCTGATAAGGGCAAAGTCCAGAGAACAGCTGGAAGTCGGTGTGGCGCTAACACAAGTAGTGCTTCAGCAACACGGGTGGATTCTAAATCTTCCAAAATCTCAATTGACCCCGACAACGCATCTGCTGTTCCTGGGTATGATTCTGGACACGGTTCAGAAAAAGGTATTTCTCCCGGAAGAGAAAGCAAGGGAGTTATCCGAACTTGTCAGGAACCTCCTAAAACCAGGAACTGTGTCAGTACATCAATGCACAAGAGTCCTGGGAAAGATGGTGGCTTCGTACGAAGCGATTCCATTCGGCAGATTCCATGCACGGACATTTCAGTGGGATCTGCTGGACAAATGGTCCGGATCGCATCTGCACATGCATCAGCGGATAACACTGTCACCGAGAACAAGGTTGTCTCTCCTGTGGTGGTTGCAGACTGCCCATCTGTTAGTGGGCCGCAGATTCGGCATACAGGACTGGGTCCTGGTGACTACGGATGCCAGCCTACGAGGTTGGGGAGCAGTCACAAAGGGAAGAAACTTCCAGGGCGTGTGGTCAAACCTGGAGACGTCTCTTCACATAAATATACTGGAGCTAAGAGCGATCTACAATGCTCTAAGTCTGGCAAAACCGCTGCTTCAGGGTCAGCCGGTGTTGATCCAGTCCGACAACATCACGGCAGTCGCCCACGTAAACCGACAAGGCGGCACGAGAAGCAGGAGTGCAATGGCAGAAGCTGCAAGGATTCTGCGCTGGGCGGAGAATCATGTCATAGCACTGTCAGCAGTGTTCATCCCGGGAGTGGACAACTGGGAAGCAGATTTCCTCAGCAGACACGACCTTCACCCGGGAGAGTGGGGACTTCATCCAGAAGTTTTCCACATGATTGTGAACCGTTGGGAAAAACCAAAGGTGGACATGATGGCGTCTCGCCTCAACAAAAAATTGGACAGGTATTGCGCCAGGTCAAGAGACCCTCAGGCAATAGCTGTGGACGCTCTGGTAACACCGTGGGTGTACCAGTCAGTGTATGTGTTCCCTCCTCTGCCTCTCATACCAAAGGTACTGAGAATTATACGGAAAAGAGGAGTAAGAACGATACTGGTGGCTCCGGACTGGCCAAGAAGAACTTGGTATCCGGAACTTCAAGAGATGCTCACGGAGGATCCGTGGCCTCTACCTCTAAGAAGGGATCTGCTTCAGCAGGGACCTTGTATGTTCCAAGACTTACCGCGTCTGCGTTTGACGGCATGGCGGTTGAACGCCGGATTCTAAAAGAAAAGGGCATTCCAGAGGAAGTTATTCCTACCTTGATTAAGGCTAGAAAGGAAGTGACTGTACAACATTATCACCGCATTTGGCGAAAATATGTTGCGTGGTGTGAGGCCAAGAAGGCTCCAACGGAAGAATTTCAATTGGGTCGATTCTTACATTTCCTGCAAGCAGGATTGTCTATGGGCCTAAAATTGGGGTCCATTAAAGTTCAAATTTCGGCCTTATCAATTTTCTTCCAGAAGGAATTGGCGTCAGTGCCTGAAGTACAAACTTTTGTCAAAGGTGTACTACATATACAACCCCCAATAGTGCCTCCAGTGGCACCGTGGGATTTGAACGTGGTTCTAAATTTTCTCAAATCTCATTGGTTTGAGCCGTTAAAATCGGTAGAATTAAAATACCTTACATGGAAGGTAACCATGCTGTTGGCCCTGGCTTCTGCCAGGAGAGTTTCAGAGTTGGCAGCTTTGTCATACAAGAGCCCATATCTGATATTCCATTCGGACAGGGCAGAATTGAGGACACGTCCTCAATTTCTCCCTAAGGTGGTTTCGGCATTTCACTTAAACCAGCCTATTGTGGTGCCTGCGGCTACTAGCGACTTGGAGGACTCCAAGTTACTGGACGTTGTCAGAGCATTAAAAATATATATTTCAAGGACAGCTGGAGTCAGAAAAACTGACTCGTTGTTTACATTGTATGCACCCAACAAGATGGGTGCTCCTGCGTCTAAACAGACGATTGCACGTTGGATCTGTAGCACAATCCAACTTGCACATTCTGTGGCAGGCGTGCCACAGCCTAAATCTGTAAAGGCCCACTCCACAAGGAAGGTGGGCTCATCTTGGGCGGCTGCCCGAGGGGTCTCGGCATTACAACTTTGCCGAGCAGCTACGTGGTCAGGGGAGAACACGTTTGTAAAATTTTACAAATTTGATACTCTGGCTGGAGTTTTCTCATTCGGTGCTGCAGAGTCATCCGCACTCTCCCGCCCGTTTGGGAGCTTTGGTATAATCCCCATGGTCCTGACGGAGTCCCCAGCATCCACTAGGACGTTAGAGAAAATAAGAATTTACTTACCGATAATTCTATTTCTCATAGTCCGTAGTGGATGCTGGGCGCCCATCCCAAGTGCGGATTGTCTGCAATGCTTGTACATAGTTATTGTTACAAAATCGGGTTATTACTGTTGTTGTGAGCCATCTTTTCAGAGGCTACTTCGTTTTGTTATCATACTGTTAACTGGGTTCAGATCACAAGTTGTACGGTGTGATTGGTGTGGCTGGTATGAGTCTTACCCGGGATTCAAGATCTTTCCTTATTGTGTACGCTCGTCCGGGCACAGTACCTAACTGAGGCTTGAAGGAGGGTCATAGGGGGAGGAGCCAGTACGCACCATGTGACCTAAAAGCTTTTTTAGATGTGCCCTGTCTCCTGCGGAGCCCGCTATTCCCCATGGTCCTGACGGAGTCCCCAGCATCCACTACGGACTATGAGAAATAGAATTATCGGTAAGTAAATTTTTATTTTTGTGGTACTTGTAGTATCAGAAATATGTAACACCTCCTTCATTGCCCTTTACGTGTGGCCCTAATAAGGAATACGTTTGTTTATTCACCGTCGACACTGGATTCAGTGTCTGTGTCTGTGTCGACCGACTAAGGTAAACGGGCGTTTTAAAACCCCTGACGGTGTTATTGAGACGTCTGGACCGGTACTAATTGTTTGTCGGCCGTCTCATGTCGTCAACCGACCTTGCAGCGTGTTGACATTATCACGTAATTCCCTAAATAAGCCATCCATTCCGGTGTCGACTCCCTAGAGAGTGACATCACCATTACAGGCAATTGCTCCGCCTCCTCACCAACATCGTCCTCATACATGTCGACACACACGTACCGACACACAGCACACACACAGGGAATGCTCTGATAGAGGACAGGACCCACTAGCCCTTTGGAGAGACAGAGGGAGAGTTTGCCAGCACACACCAAAAAACGCTATAATTATATAGGGACAACCTTATATAAGTGTTTTCCCTTATAGCATCTTTTTATATATTTCTAACGCCAAATTAGTGCCCCCCCTCTCTGTTTTAACCCTGTTTCTGTAGTGCAGTGCAGGGGAGAGCCTGGGATCCTTCCCTCCAGCCTTTCTGTGAGGGAAAATGGCGCTGTGTGCTGAGGAGATAGGCCCCGCCCCTTTTTCGGCGGGCTCGTCTCCCGCTCTTCAACGGATTCTGGCAGGGGTTAAATATCTCCATATAGCCCCCGGAGGCTATATGTGAGGTATTTTTTGCCAAAAAAATAGGTTTACATTGCCTCCCAGGGCGCCCCCCTCCCAGCGCCCTGCACCCTCAGTGACTGCCGTGTGAAGTGTGCTGAGAGCAATGGCGCACAGCTGCAGTGCTGTGCGCTACCTTAAGAAGACTGAGGAGTCTTCTGCCGCCGATTCTGGACCTTCTTCTCTTTTCAGCATCTGCAAGGGGGCCGGCGGCGAGGCTCCGGTGACCATCCAGGCTGTACCTGTGATCGTCCCTCTGGAGCTAATGTCCAGTAGCCAAAGAAGCCAATCCATCCTGCACGCAGGTGAGTTCACTTCTTCTCCCCTAAGTCCCTCGTTGCAGTGATCCTGTTGCCAGCAGGACTCACTGTAAAATAAAAAACCTAAGCTAAACTTTTCTAAGCAGCTCTTTAGGAGAGCCACCTAGATTGCACCCTTCTCGGCCGGGCACAAAAATCTAACTGAGGCTTGGAGGAGGGTCATAGGGGGAGGAGCCAGTGTACACCACCTGATCCTAAAGCTTTACTTTTTGTGCCCTGTCTCCTGCGGAGCCGCTATTCCCCATGGTCCTTTCAGGAACCCCAGCATCCACTAGGACGATAGAGAAATTATGGTTATTGAGGTTAATAATACTTTGGGATCAAAATGACCCCCAAATTCTATGATTTAATCTGTTTTTTAGGGTTTTTTGAAAAAAACACCCGAATCCAAAACACACCCGAATCCGAAAAAAAAAAATTCGGTGAGGTTTTGCCAAAACGCGTTCGAACCCAAAACACGGCCGCGGAACCGAGCCCAAAACCAAAACCCGAAAAATTTCCGGTGCACATCTCTACTAATTAGTAAAAATACCTTACCTTAAAATAGGGTTTTCCCCCACTATTCACTTTTTTAGAGTAGGTGAATCCAAATTTGCAGTAAAACCGATAGAAAAGTATTGCGGGTCCGTTTTTGGGCTAACAACATACCAGCTTTTTGCAGGTAGCGCTAAAAACCCTATCTTTATTGAGAAACCGAATCTTCGCAGCTAACTGGATACTGGCCGATATGTCTGGGCCTAATGTGGATGGAATATACAGCTAATATTAGGCAAAGTATGTTTACATGCGTGCAACCTTAATAACATGTTCTGTTTGATAAGTGGCACTGCTGCACTTGGATAGTTATGCCCAATGCTGCTGAAGTGAAAGGAATTTAGACATAGCTCTGTGTAGTTGTAGAATGGCATAAACATGTTTAAAGTGTTTTGAGTGTGCACTTTAAAATAACTGTATATTTTTACAATTTTTTATTGAGTTATCGTAAAGAATAGTATGGGTGAACAAAAGAAAAAAGATTTATGGGTATGGTAAATGGAGAGAGAACGCACAAACGCATATTAACATACAACAGTGAGCATAGAATACACACACACAAAAAATAAATAAAAGTAGAACACCAAGTGAATTTAAGACATTTTTGAGGACAGACAAATAAATAAATAAATAAAAACACTAGCCAATAAGGAGGAAGGGCCACCCTCTGAGGTTTCGATCATGGTAAATGATGGGGAAGGGCAGTGTGGGGCCCAGTCCCTATTAGAGGCACATTTACCCCTATACATATATACAGTATGCCATGAAAGCTATTTCAGAAAGGGGGAGGAAGAGGGCACAGAATAAAGGGACATCTCTAGTTTCCATCTCAAAGTTAAATTGGGTTTTAGAGATGACTTTAGTGAACGGAGGGGGAGAAGAGCACTTCCAATGTTGGGTATTAATGGCCCTGGCTGAAATTAAAATATGTCTGAGCATATAACGGATAGCTTTAGGAATTACAAGGGGAGCAGGGCTAAAGCAGGGTCTGGCGAAAGAGATAAACTCAGTACATCACTAATAAGGTCAGACATCTCTACCCAAAAAGGACATAGGACAGGACAATCCCAGAACATATGCAGAATTGTGTCTTCTTGTTGGCATTGGTGCAAACAACATATGGAGCATGTGAGACAAAATCTGTAGAGTTTGGTTTGAGTCAAGTTAAGTTTGTGTAAGAGTTTTTTTATATGCATTTCAAAATATGTGAGATGAATAGTTCCCATTGTTTTGGTGTAAATGTGTGCTGGAAGTCTCTTTGACCCAGATTTGTTGCAGAGGCCAGGAGGAGATAAAGATGTATACCAGTAAGATACAGTATAGCGCCGTGAGAGCAGGGAATGGTAAGCCTAGCTAAAATATGGGGAGGGGGAGTGCGCTGTTGTTTGTTCCCAGTGTCTCATATGAAGGTAATAAAACCAGACCAAGGACCTAAGACTATATGTAGGTCACAGGTCAGGGGATGGTACCAAGGAGGATGGGGATAACAAATCTGCTTTAGCTATGGCACCCATGCAGGACCAATAGGACGCATGAAGGTGAGGGAGCAGGAGGTCAAGAGCTTTTAGGGATACGTTTCTGGTAGAAAGTCAACATGGGAAGGACGTTTGGTGTCCCACACCTTCAGAGCACCCTTAACAGCCTTCAGGAGTAAATAATGCTTTGGTTGGAGCTGGCTGGGACACCAGAGAAGATCAGTCAGGCAAGGGCCGCTCCAGATTTACCTAGGGCTTCAAGCACAAAGGAAGAAACCAGTCACTAAGCTGGGAGAGTAGGGCTGCCTCATGATAGCACTGCAAGTCAGGGAGAGCCAGACTTCCCAGACATTTAGAGCGATCCACACGACTTAAGGCTAGGTAGGGAGACTTAAAGGCCATACACACTAAACGAGTCGCCGCAGACACCAATATTGGCGGCGGCAGGGACCCGACGGGGTGCAGGCATCGGCAACTGCATACACACTTGCCAATGCCAGCGGGGAAGGAAGCGACAGCAGGGGGGGATCGGCAGCGGGGGCAATGACACCCATGCTGCTGTCGTTAATGAGGACCTCCCTCGTCTGCACATATTCAGACTAGGGTGGGGGTCGTTAACGATGCGTGGGAGCGTGCAACGATAACGACATTGAGTGTACACACTAGACGAGATTGTAAAAGATCTCATTTAGATTGGCCCTTCTGAGCGAGATCTTTTACATTCTCGTCTAGTGTGTATGGGCCTTTACGCTTCCAGACATAAGAGAACATCAACCGTTTCATGGAGTCTAGGAGGTGATAATTGCTGGGATAGTTCGGACTATGTACAACAATTTGGTTAATAGCGTAATTTTAAACCAAACCATGATATCTCGTAAGTCATCCAGGCTCAACCAGTAAGGGGACACAGTAAACATCAGAAACTTTTGCAATACAAGGAGAAATATGGATACCCAAATATGTCACAGATAGCTCCTTCCAATGAAAGGGTAGCGCTACTTCAAAGAGTGAAGGGTCGGGGGAGGGACGTTAACATGCAGGGCCTCTGTTTTAGTGGTGTTGAGTTTACAGTATAAAACTGCACTATACTGCTCCAAGATAGATTGCAGAGCAATGAACGTCGTCTCAGGGCTGTAGTCGAATAGGAGTATATCGTGTACAAATAGACATAACTTATGGTAGGGGGACTTGAATCAAAAAGCCTGGAAAGACAGGTTATAAACAGAGTGATTGAGTCAGGGGTTCAATAGCTAATACAAATATCAAGAGAAACACAGGACAGCCCTATCTAGTCCATTAGCTACTGGGAAAGGTGAGGAAAGGAAGCCGTTGCTAAAAAAAAAATAAGAATTTACTTACCGATAATTCTATTTCTCGTAGTCCGTAGTGGATGCTGGGAACTCCGTAAGGACCATGGGGAGTAGCGGCTCCGCAGGAGACTGGGCACAAATAGAAAGCTTTAGTACTACCTGGTGTGCACTGGCTCCTCCCCCCATGACCCTCCTCCAAGCCTCAGTTAGGATACTGTGCCCGGACGAGCGTACACAATAAGGAAGGATTTTGAATCCCGGGTAAGACTCATACCAGCCACACCAATCACACCGTATAACTTGTGATCTGAACCCAGTTAACAGTATGATAACAGAGGTGCCTCTAGAAAAGATGGCTCACTACAACAATAACCCGATTTAGTTAACAATAACTATGTACAAGTATTGCAGACAATCCGCACTTGGGATGGGCGCCCAGCATCCACTACGGACTACGAGAAATAGAATTATCGGTAAGTAAATTCTTATTTTCTCTGACGTCCTAGTGGATGCTGGGAACTCCGTAAGGACCATGGGGATTATACCAAAGCTCCCAAACGGGCGGGAGAGTGCGGATGACTCTGCAGCACCGAATGAGAGAACTCCAGGTCCTCCTCAGCCAGGGTATCAAATTTGTTGAATTTAGCAAACGTGTTTGCTCCTGACCAAGTAGCTGCTCGGCAAAGTTGTAAAGCCGAGACCCCTCGGGCAGCCGCCCAAGATGAGCCCACTTTCCTTGTGGAATGGGCTTTTACAGATTTAGGCTGTGGCAGGCCTGCCACAGAATGAGCAAGCTGAATTGTACTACAAATCCAACGAGCAATAGTCTGCTTAGAAGCAGGAGCACCCAGCTTGTTGGGTGCATACAGGATAAACAGCGAGTCAGACTTTCTGACTCCAGCCTTCCTGGAAACATATATTTTCAGGGCCCTGACTACGTCCAGCAACTTGGAGTCCTCAAAGTCCCTAGTAGCCGCAGGTACCACAATAGGCTGGTTCAGGTGAAACGCTGAAACCACCTTAGGGAGAAATTGAGGACGAGTCCTCAATTCTGCCCTATCCGTATGAAAAATTAGGTAAGGGCTTTTATAGGATAAAGCCGCCAATTCTGACACGCGCCTGGCTGACGCCAGGGCCAACAGCATTACCACTTTCCATGTGAGATATTTTAAGTCCACAGTGGTGAGTGGTTCAAACCAATGTGATTTTAGGAACCCCAAAACCACATTGAGATCCCAAGGTGCCACTGGAGGCACAAAAGGAGGCTGTATATGCAGCACCCCTTTGACAAACGTCTGAACTTCAGGAACTGAAGCCAGTTCTTTTTGGAAGAAGATCGACAGGGCCGAAATTTGAACCTTAATGGACCCTAATTTCAGGCCCATAGACAGTCCTGTTTGCAGGAAATGCAGGAACCGACCCAGTTGAAATTCCTCTGTAGGGGCCTTCCTGGCCTCGCACCACGCAACATATTTACGCCAAATACGGTGATAATGCTGCACGGTTACATCCTTCCTGGCTTTGATCAGGGTAGGGATGACTTCATCCGGAATGCCTTTTTCCTTCAGGATCCGGCGTTCAACCGCCATGCCGTCAAACGCAGCCGCGGTAAGTCTTGGAACAGACAGGGTCCCTGCTGGAGCAGGTCCCTTCGTAGAGGTAGAGGCCACGGGTCCTCCGTGAGCATCTCTTGAAGTTCCGGGTACCAAGTCCTTCTTTGCCAATCCGGAGCCACGAGTATAGTCCTTACTCCTCTCCTTCTTATGATTCTCAGTACCTTGGGTATGAGAGGCAGAGGAGGGAACACATACACTGACTGGTACACCCACGGTGTTACCAGAGCGTCCACAGCTATTGCCTGAGGGTCCCGTGACCTGGCGCAATACCTGTCCCGTTTTTTGTTGAGGCGGGACGCCATCATGTCCACCTTTGGTTTTTCCCAACGGTTCACAATCATGTGGAAGACTTCTGGGTGAAGTCCCCCCTCTCCCGGGTGGAGGTCGTGCCTGCTGAGGAAGTCTGCTTCCCAGTTGTCCACTCCCGGAATGAACACTGCTGACAGTGCTATCACATGATTTTCCGCCCAGCGAAGAATCCTTGCAACTTCTGCCATTGCCCTCCTGCTTCTTGTGCCGCCCTGTCTGTTTACGTGGGCGACTGCCGTGATGTTGTCTGACTGAATCAGCACCGGCTGACCTTGAAGCAGAGGTCGTGCTAGGCTTAGAGCATAGTAGATGGCCCTTAGCTCCAGGATATTTATGTGAAGTGATGTCTCCAGGCTTGACCACAAGCCCTGGAAATTTCTTCCTTGTGTGACTGCTCCCCAGCCTCTCAGGCTGGCATCCGTGGTCACCAGGACCCAGTCCTGAATGCCGAATCTGCGGCCCTCTAGAAGATGAGCACTCTGCAACCACCACAGAAGAGACACCCTTGTCCTTGGGGACAGGGTTATCCGCTGATGCATCTGAAGATGCGATCCAAACCATTTGTCCAGCAGATCCCACTGGAACGTTCTTGCGTGGAATCTGCCGAATGGAATCGCTTCGTAGGAAGCTACCATCTTTCCCAGGACTCTTGTGCATTGATGCACTGAGACTTGCCCTGGTTTCAGGAGGTTTCTGACTAGGTCGGATAACTCCCTGGCTTTTTCCTCCGGAAGGAACACCTTTTTCTGGACTGTGTCCAGAATCATCCCTAGGAACAGAAGACGTGTCGTCGGAATCAGCTGCGATTTTGGGATATTTAGAATCCAGCCGTGCTGCCGTAGCACTACCTGAGATAGTGCTACTCCGACTACTAACTGTTCTCTGGATCTTGCCCTTATCAGGAGATCGTCCAAGTAAGGGATAATTAAAACGCCTTTTCTTCGTAGAAGAATCATCATTTCGGCCATTACCTTGGTAAAGACCCGGGGTGCCGTGGATAATCCAAACGGCAGCGTCTGAAACTGATAGTGACAGTTTTGTACCACAAACCTGAGGTACCCTTGATGAGAAGGGTAAATGGGGACATGGAGGTAGGCATCTTTGATGTCCAGAGACACCATAAAGTCCCCCTCTTCCAGGTTCGCGATCACTGCTCTGAGTGACTCCATCTTGAACTTGAACCTTTGTATGTAAGTGTTCAAGGATTTCAGATTTAAAATAGGTCTTACCGAGCCGTCCGGCTTCGGTACCACAAACAGCGTGGAATAATACCCCTTCCCTTGTTGCAGGAGGGGTACCTTGATTATCACCTGCTGGGAATACAGCTTGTGAACTGCCTCCAATACTGCCTCCCTGTCGGAGGGAGACGTTGGTAAAGCAGACTTCAGGAACCGGCGAGGGGGAGACGTCTCGAACTCCAATTTGTACCCCTGAGATACTACTTGAAGGATCCAGGGGTCCACTTGCGAGTGAGCCCACTGCGCGCTGAAATTCTTGAGACGGGCCCCCACCGTGCCTGAGTCCGCTTGTAAGGCCCCAGCGTCATGCTGAGGACTTGGCAGAAGCGGGGGAGGGCTTTTGTTCCTGGGAATTGGCTGTCTGTTGCAGTCTTTTTCCCCTTCCTCTGCCCCGGGGCAGAAAAGAGGAACCTTTTGCCCGCTTGCCCTTATGGGGACGAAAGGACTGAGCCGGATAAGACGGCGTCTTTTTATGTTGAGAGGCGACCTGGGATAAAAATGTGGATTTCCCAGCAGTTGCCGTGGCCACCAGGTCCGATAGACCGACCCCAAATAACTCCTCCCCTTTATAAGGCAATATTTCCATATGCCGTTTAGAGTCCGCATCACCTGACCACTGTCGCGTCTATAATCCTCTTCTGGCAGAAATGGACAGCGCACTCACTCTTGATGCCAGAGTGGAAATATCCCTCTGTGCATCTCGCATATATAGAAATGCATCTTTTAAATGATCTATTATCAATATTTTCAGTCAGGGAATCCGACCAAGCCACCCCAGCGCTGCACATCCAGGCTGAGGCGGTTGCTGGTCGCAGTATAACACCAGTATGTGTGTATATACTTTTTAGGATATTCTCCAGTTTTCTGTCACCTGGTTCCTTGAGGGCGGCCGTATCAGGAGACGGTAACGCCACTTGTTTTGATAAGCGTGTGAGCGCTTTATCCACTCTCGGGGGTGTTTCCCAACGCGCCCTAACCTCTGGCGGGAAAGGGTATAATGCCAATAACTTTTTAGAAATTATCAGTTTTTTATCGGGGGAAACCCACGCTTCATCACACACCTCATATAATTTGTCTATTTCAGGAAAAACTACAGGTAGTTTTTTCACACCCCACATAATACCCTTTTTAGTGGTACTTGCAGTATCAGAAATGTTTAACACCTCTCTCATTGCCGTGATCATGTAACGTGTGGCCCTACTGGAAGTCACGTTTGTCTCCTCACCGTCGACACTGGAGTCAGTATCCGTGTCGACGTCAGTATCCACCACCTGAGGTAAGGGCCTTTTTAGAGCCCCTGATGGTTTCTGAGACGCCTGGACAGGGACCAGCTGATTAGTCGGCTGTCTCATGTCATCAACTGTCTTTTGTAAGGAGCTGACACTGTCACGTAAATCCTTCCATAAAGCCATCCACTCAGGTGTCGACTCCCTAGGGGGTGACATCTCTATTATAGGCAATTGCTCCACCTCCACATCATTTTCCTCCTCATACATGTCGACACAAACGTACCGACACACAGCACACGCACAGGGAATGCTCTGATAGAGGACAGGACCCCACTAGCCCTTTGGGGAGACAGAGGGAGAGTATGCCAGCACACACCAGAGCGCTATATATAGATATAGGGACAACCTTATATAAGTGTTTCTCCCTTATAGCTGCTGTATTGTTAATAACTAGAGATGAGCGCCTGAAATTTTTCGGGTTTTGTGTTTTGGTTTTGGGTTCGGTTCCGCGGCCGTGTTTTGGGTTCGAACGCGTTTTGGCAAAACCTCACCGAATTATTTTTGTCGGATTCGGGTGTGTTTTGGATTCGGGTGTTTTTTTCCAAAAACACTAAAAAACAGCTTAAATCATAGAATTTGGGGGTCATTTTGATCCCAAAGTATTATTAACCTCAAAAACCATAATTTACACTCATTTTCAGTCTATTCTGAATACCTCACACCTCACAATATTATTTTTAGTCCTAAAATTTGCACCGAGGTCGCTGTGTGAGTAAGATAAGCGACCCTAGTGGCCGACACAAACACCGGGCCCATCTAGGAGTGGCACTGCAGTGTCACGCAGGATGTCCCTTCCAAAAAACCCTCCCCAAACAGCACATGACGCAAAGAAAAGAAGAGGCGCAATGAGGTAGCTGTGTGAGTAAGATTAGCGACCCTAGTGGCCGACACAAACACCGGGCCCATCTAGGAGTGGCACTGCAGTGTCACGCAGGATGGCCCTTCCAAAAAACCCTCCCCAAACAGCACATGACGCAAAGAAAAAAAGAGGCGCAATGAGGTAGCTGACTGTGTGAGTAAGATTAGCGACCCTAGTGGCCGACACAAACACCGGGCACATCTAGGAGTGGCACTGCAGTGTCACGCAGGATGTCCCTTCCAAAAAACCCTCCCCAAACAGCACATGACGCAAAGAAAAAAAGAGGCGCAATGAGGTAGCTGTGTGAGTAAGATTAGCGACCCTAGTGGCCGACACAAACACCGGGCACATCTAGGAGTGGCACTGCAGTGTCACGCAGGATGTCCCTTCCAAAAAACCCTCCCCAATCAGCACATGGACGGACTGCCACGGTTAGGTGGTATAAAAAAACCACGGTTAGGTGGTATATAATACAATTATGGATGGACGGACTGCCTGCCGAGTGCCGACACAGAGGTAGCCACAGCCGTGAACTACCGCACTGTACACTGGTTGATAAAGAGATAGTAGTATACTCGTAACAACTAGTATGACGACGGTATAAAGAATGAAAAAAAAACCACGGTTAGGTGGTATATAATACAATTATGGTTGGACGGACTGCCTGCCGAGTGCCGACACAGAGGTAGCCACAGCCGTGAACTACCGCACTGTACACTGGTTGATAAAGAGATAGTAGTATACTCGTAACAACTAGTATGACGACGGTATAAAGAATGAAAAAAAAACCACGGTTAGGTGGTATATATTATAATACAATTATGGTTGGACGGACTGCCTGCCGAGTGCCGACACAGAGGTAGCCACAGCCGTGAACTACCGCACTGTACACTGGTTGATAAAGAGATAGTAGTATACTCGTAACAACTAGTATGACGACGGTATAAAGAATGAAAAAAAAACCACGGTTAGGTGGTATATATTATAATACAATTATGGATGGACGGACTGCCTGCCGAGTGCCGACACAGAGGTAGCCACAGCCGTGAACTACCGCACTGTACTGTGTCTGCTGCTAATATAGACTGGTTGATAAAGAGATAGTATACAATACTACTAATATACTGGTGGTCAGGCACTGGTCACCACTAGTCACACTGGCAGTGGCACTCCTGCAGCAAAAGTGTGCACTGTTTAATTTTAATATAATATTATTTATCATGTACTCCTGGCTCCTGCTATAACAACCTGCAGTGCTCCCCAGTCTCCCCCACAATTATAAGCTTTATATACAATACATTGATGTGCAGCACACTGGGCTGAGCAGTGCACACAGACTGAGTCACTGTGTGACTGTGTATCGTTTTTTTCAGGCAGAGAACGGATATATTAAATAAAACAAACAACTGCACTGTCTCTGGTGGTCACTGGTCACTGTGGTCGTCAGTCACTAAACTCTGTCTGCACTCTCTTCTAATCTACAGTATCACAGCAATCTCTCTCTCTCTCTCTCTTCTAAATCTAATCTAAATGGAGAGGACGCCAGCCACGTCCTCTCCCTATCAATCTCAATGCACGTGTGAAAATGGCGGCGACGCGCGGCTCCTTATATAGAATCCGAGTCTCGCGAGAATCCGACAGCGTCATGATGACGTTCGGGCGCGCTCGGGTTAACCGAGCAAGGCGGGAAGATCCGAGTCGCTCGGACCCGTGAAAAAAAAAGTGAAGTTCGTGCGGGTTCGGATTCAAAGAAACCGAACCCGCTCATCTCTATTAATAACCCGCCAATTAGTGCCCCCCTCTCTTTTTTACCCTGTTTCTGTAGTGCAGGACTGCAGGGGAGTCAGGGAGACGTCCTTCCAGTGGAGCTGTGAGGGAAAATGGCGCCTGTGTGCTGAGGAGATAGGCTCCGCCCCCTTCTCGGCGGACTTTCTCCCGCTTTTTGTGAAAATCTGGCAGGGGTTAAAATTCATCCATATAGCCCAGGGGCTATATGTGAGGTATTTTTAGCCACCCAAGGTGTTTCTATTGCTGCTCAGGGCGCCCCCCCCTAGCGCCCTGCACCCTCAGTGACCGGAGTGTGAAGTGTGCGGAGAAGCAATGGCGCACAGCTGCAGTGCTGTGCGCTACCTTGTGGAAGACAGGATGTCTTCTGCCGCCGATTTTCCGGACCTCTTCTTGCTTCTGGCTCTGTAAGGGGGCCGGCGGCGCGGCTCTGGGACCGAGCTCCAAGGCTGGGCCTGTGATCGGTCCCTCTGGAGCTAATGGTGTCCAGTAGCCTAAGAAGCCCAATCCACTCTGCACGCAGGTGAGTTCGCTTCTTCTCCCCTTAGTCCCTCGATGCAGTGAGCCTGTTGCCAGCAGGTCTCACTGAAAATAAAAAACCTAAACTAAAACTTTCACTAAGAAGCTCAGGAGAGCCCCTAGTGTGCACCCTTCTCGTTCGGGCACAAAAATCTAACTGAGGCTTGGAGGAGGGTCATGGGGGGAGGAGCCAATGCACACCAGGTAGTACTAAAGCTTTCTATTTGTGCCCAGTCTCCTGCGGAGCCGCTATTCCCCATGGTCCTTACGGAGTTCCCAGCATCCACTAGGACGTTAGAGAAACACATGGTAAAGGACCACTGTAGAAGGCTGAATTTTAATTTAAAACAGCACCCTGGAAACCAAATTTAGAGAGGACCTGCCACATATACCCCCAATGCAGCCTATTGAACGCTTTCTAGATAATCGTAGTGAGAATATTTAATAGGAAGCCTTTTATGTCACACAGACACAGCTAAGAACATGTTAAGTATTAGATTAAACCATTTGCTGTGGGTCAGGGGTGCCTTTGTTTTTTGGTATTCCTTTATTTTGTTGTTTTCTAGGGTTGTCTTAAATAATAGACAGTCATCAGTTAAGTCAAATTACTGTTTAAATCAAAATATTCCAAAGATTAACTCAATCGACACAATGCTATCAATTCAGTTAAATCTAAACAGATAACGCGATTCTGTGTGGTGAATATTGAGAATGAACTCAACTGACATATTTCAGTTAATGGAGCTAAAATCTAAGTTTGGAACCCATCATTTCCTAGTGCAAGATTATATATGTGAACTAATCTTTATTGGTATGAACAGGTTTGGGGCTGATTTCTCTAAATCAAGCCCTCTGCCTGCTTCCAAATGCAGCACTGGATCATAGTAAGTGGCCAATGGGGAATTAATTGACACTAACCAGGTTGTGTTGCAGCAGCGTGTGCATACACCCATAGATAAGTGGTTCCAGGGGTCTGTGTAGGAGCCTGGTGGAACAAAAAGTTCATGGTATTGGTGTAGGATCCTGGTGATGGCAGCATGTTACCCTACTACAATGCAGTGAGAGGAGTCATTAACTGGTGGTTATTGTTGGTGTAATGGAACCCCTGAATCCCAGGAATGGCGACGTAAGCCCACTCAGGTTGCTCAGGAATAATCTTCCTACCGGCCAACACACTTTAACAACCTCCAGTTTTCTTGAAATGCTTTCCACTAGTTTTTGAAACTAGGCTGCAAGGATCCATAAGAAGTCACTAAAACATTTGGGCACATATGTTGGGGCGACAAAGCCTGCCTCACAATCGTCATTACAAAAGTGTTCAATGGGATTGAGAGTGGGACTCTGTGCAGACTGTTCAAGTTATTTCATACCAAATGTTGCAAACCATTTCTGATGGACCTTGGTTTGCCATGCTGAAAGAGAAAAGGTCCTTTGCCAAACTGTTACCACAAAGGTCTCTGGAATGTCACTATAGTGGTCATTCCGAGTTGATCGCTCGCTAGCAGTTTTTAGCAGCCGTGGAAATGCATAGTCGCAGCCCACGGGGGGAGTGTATTTTAGCTTTGCAGGAGTGCGAACGCCTGTGCAGCAGAGTGCCTGGAAACACATTTTGTGCAAAACAAGACCAGCCCTGTAGTTACTTATCCTATGTGATGATTGACACGGTAATGACGTCAGATACCCGCCTAGCAAACGCCCGTCCACGCCTGCGTTTTTCCAAACACTCCTAGAAAACAGTCAGTTGACACTCAAACGCCCTCTTCCTGTCAATCTCCTTGCGTTCGGCTGTGCGATTGGAATCGTCGCTAGAACCAGTGCAAAACCACAAAGGACTTCGTACCCATACAACGCACGTGCGCACTGCGGTGCATACGCAGATTAGCCGTTTTTTTCATTGATCGCTAGACAGCGAACAACGGCTGCTAGCGATCAACTCGGAATGACCCCCTATATGCTGTAGCATTAGGAGTTCCAGTCACTGGAGCGGAGGGGTCCAGGCCAAATCATCAAATACAGCCCTAGAGCATTAGTCTTCGTCCACCAAACTTTACACATGAAACCTGCCAGACTGCCAAATACAAAACAAGAAAAAGGTAGCGCTGCAAGTAACATTAATTAAAACATGCACTATTACCAAACAGATGGAAATGGCAATTTAATAAACCTTAAAAGCTAAAAAGGTTAAAATGTATTAAAAAATGGTAACGAGCTGATCACAACCAACTAGGATTTCATTCACAAAATCATATTTACAAGGTTACAGCACGTGAAAAGAAGTGTCCGGGCCTAAGTTCAACCCTTTAGAAGGACTCTGCTTTGAGCGATATCAGTTCCTTATACAAGTCTCACTGCCCAGTGTGAGTATAGTTGCCCACTGGCCGTGGGGGAATGTGGTCCCTGTTGGTACAATCCTTTAGTTGGACAGGGGTCCTCCAATAGCATCCAGTGGCTTGTTGTGGATTCGCTTACTTATTAGGAGCAATATAGAGAGTCCAAGGTTGGTCTGGGCACAAAAGTAGAGATCACTGACATGCAGGTGAGTGGATGGGGTGATACATCTTAAGGTGGGTACACACTGGTAGATATATCTGCCGATCAATTGATCGCCAGATATATCTATGGACGGATCAGGCAGTGTGCTGTGCATACACACTGCCCGATCCGTCGGGGACTGACGTCATGGACTGGGCGGGTGTGTACACACGCCCACCCAGTTCAGCTGTCAATCACCGCCGGCCGCCGCAGCATGCGTACGGGCAGTCGGCTGACCGCCCGTACATACACAGCGACGCGCCAATGTATCGGTAGATATATTGTTCGTCGGCTGTGCAGCGGGGCCGACGCGATACGTCTGTGAACGACAGAGTTAACAGACGTATCGGCCGTACACACTGGCCGATGGACCCGCTATATATCGGCCAGTGTGTACCCACCTTTACACATTTTGCTGAGTCCTCACTGCAGCTTTGTGAAAGGTTTGACATCGCACATGGTGACCCATGGGTCATATACAGCTGCTTGGTATATGGAAACCCAACACATGAAGCTCCTGATGCACAGTTCTTCTGCAGACAATGTCGCCAGAATCTGTTATAACCCCAGCAGTAAATGTAACCAATGATTGTCTATTTTTACGTGCTACAGTACTCTGCGGTCTCATTCTATGAACTTAAGCTTCACAGCTAAGTGGTTTTCAGCTGACAACTAACTTGATTTTATGTACCTGCTAGCAATGGGTGTTGCTAAATTGGCCAAGCACACTAATAAAAAAGGGGTGTCCACATACTGCTAGCTATGTATTGTGTATTTAGGCCTATATACATAATGTTGATTTTAAAGTGAGAAATGATTTGTGCTGGGGGGTACACCTTGGCTCGATCTCTTCTGGTGTACAGCTTGGATGGGGATAAGGTTGAAATCCCGGCAAACAGTCAGAAGACAGACAGCGAAATCCAGACGGTCAGGTTAGGCTTGGGTACTAGGGGGAGGGTAAAGGTTAGTCCGCAGGGGTGGGGTGGGGGTAAGGGTTAGGCTGGGGGGTGGTTAGGGTAAGGATGCGTGAGGGGGCGGTTAGGGTTAGGCTGCAGTAGGGGGAGGATGGGTTTAAGATTGCGGGTACTTACTGGGATCCTTCGGGGATTCTGTCTGTCAGGATTCCGCTGTCTGTCTTCTGACTGTTGGGACCCTGATTGCCAGGATTTCGTACCCAACTCCTCAGATGTACTGACTAGCTAACATGAGGAGATTCTGTAAAGGGGGGTACACACGGAGCGATAATCTAAGCAATCTGACTAGATTGCTTAGATTTTCAGCAAAATCGCTCCGTGTGTAGCCCTAACAGCGATAGCGATGCGCAGCCCCGTGCATCACTATTGCTGGTGTTAGATTGGCCTGCATGCAGGCCAATCTATCGGGTCGCTCACTTCACCCGCTGGGTGAAATGAGCGGCCCCCCGTCTCCCCCTACACACATCGCGTTGTGCTGCGCGCCGGGAGAGATGTGTGCTGAGCGGTTCGCTCAGCACACATCTCTCCCGTATCGGGCCGCGAGTACTGGCCTTTACTCAAGTAAGTGTTACAATATCTGATAATTTGGCATTTTGCCTATTTTAGCAAACTCACAATTTCCTTTTTTTTTTTAATCAAGATTTCCTCTCATACTATTGTTTATTGTGACACTTTGAGGACATGTTAACATATAAAAAAAAACTAGTAGTTTATGGAAACATTTCTAGAATGATTACATTTTGAAGAGCAGGTTCCACTCTTGCAGACCATCATCTCTGAGAGTCTAGCTTCACCCCTTCATTGTTGCTCACATATGACTTTTTTTTTTCTTACAAAGTAATATGAGGGGGAGAAGATCAGCTATACCACAACCGCATGACAGACTGGACTGAGTCATCCCTGTGGTAATAATGTGTGCCCTTCCGGACACACAGGTGCACTCTCTGCTGTGTTACAGGGTTAAGTGTTGCCAAGCATGTTTCTACTACAAGCTGTTATATCGATGTAGATACATAGAAAATATATGCCTTTTATCAAAGTTTTTATAGTTCATAAAGATCAAAGAAGTTCCAGAAATGAAAAACTGATTAATCCCTTGGACAAATCATCTTCATAATGACCTCTAACATTATAACTGCATGTACCATTTCTTGTAAAGACATCCAGTCTATTCCTAAATACTCTTAGTGACCTGGCCATGCTACAAAAGTGTCAGAATAGTTTTAGACCGGGGGGTACACGATATAATTCGCTTTGGCATAGTTAATGAAGCGCGTTTTTCCCATTATCCTTTTACATCATTTGGTTACAAACAGATCATACTATTATTTCACCTTTTAGATCCTACCGACGACAGGATCCCTGCTTCGAGATGGCCGGCAGGGGGAAGCGGCGAGTGTAACGAAGGCTCTTGGGCTCGCTGGGCTTGCCACAGGTTCTATGCCCACTCCATGGGTGTCGAGGACACCTACGAGTGGGAATAGTCCCTGTTAGTCGGCATGCCGACTATCAGGATTGTTAGGGGGCGGGATCCCGGCATCGGTATTGTGACTGGCGGCCTCCTGACCACCGGTCACACAACTACATCCCCAATGTACAGATGTGAAGTGAATTTGATCATAAAAAATGCAAAAAATCAACATGATGCACAGAAATGGTACAATACATAACACAGCGTATTCTAGGGACAGTTGTGCAATACATAGAGCTATTTTTATGACGCATACAACATGTAAAGCTTCCTAGTGACCGCCATACACACTTTATCCTAGTGATCACCACCCAATAGACTGTATCCTACCACCATACAATACAAAGATCATTTTTGTGACCACCATACAATAAAAAGAACATCCTAGTGACCGCCTTACAGTACAGACAGCATTCTTAAAACACGCCCTACAAATGAAAATTTTATTAAAGCTTGCTAGTCCTCTTCGTCACTCATGTCCTCTACTCCTCCTCTTTGTATCCCTCCCAGTTCACCCTCCAACTGTTCCCCCCCCTTCCCGTTAGTATGCAAGCTCTCATGTGCAGCGCCACCTTCCCTCTTACGCGCCCCCTAGCATAAGCCACTTCTTCAGAAAAATTTCCACATATTAGTTAAGGTACAACAAAGCAACTAATCTTTCTTCATAAACTAAAATGCACAACACAAAAAAAAAAAGAACAGAAAGAAAAACAGGATACAGACAATGACTTATACAATGGCACAACTATGTTGTGTAATTTTGTCATCAAAGGATTTTGTCTATTGTCTAAGAAGTGCTGTTATTCAGATTTAGCTGTCTTTTTCTGTCACCTTTTACATTAAATTGTATGCTCTTCTAAACAAAATTCTAAGTAAATTGTGTCTCCATATTTGTTTACAAGTTACATGTTTATAATTGCTATTCTAACCTATATGTACAACGTGCTGTTTAGTACTACTGGAGTCGTTGATACTTTACAAATCATGAAACATAAATAAATGTGCATTTATAAGATAGAATGTTACGCATTGGAACCATTATAGGCGGTTTCTCAACCATATTTAAAAAAAAAAAAGGACAGCTCTCAGCTAGCCAGATAAACAACATATTACCTTTCACCATATCTTTAACTGGTGGCGCAGCTGTGCAATTTGTTGAGATACAAGCTCCTGGGTCTAGGAAGTACTATGGTTTAATGATCTCACTGCTAAGACTTCCTGCCATACTAAGTGCGATCTGTATCATAAACATGGGAGCACCAAGAGATCTGTCCTGGTGGGGCACAATACACCCAATACTGATTTTGACTGAGCATGGATATTTTTCCATTTTGGACCAAGGCTGTGACCCTCTCTCCTTCTTAAGAAGCCCTCAGATGCCCAACCTGTGACCTTCAGAACTGTTTGAATGGGAAGTTTGCATAGGTGGATCCAAAAACACTACTACCTGTTTAACACAGGAAAGGATTACCAGGAGTAGGTCACTTAACAGTTCTGGGAAAGAGGGAACCGTAGAACCTGGGTGGATGCTAGACAAAAATGTTTACAGGATTGGGTGGAATTCTTGTGCCATTAACAGCAGATAAATAAGATCTCATCCTCTACTGTGCCTCATCCCTCAGAGATGTCACTAGATCCTAGTCAGTAAATTAGATGCGTTCTTAGGTATGTTGGTTTAACCCATAAAAAGTTGCCTGTACAGCGTGCAAATAGGGACTGGTCTCGTAATCACTTATATCTCCAAAATGTTTTACTAATAAAATCAAGTACAAGAAGAATGTACAGATGAATGAACAATTTATCAGTGAAAGAAACCTTTCATAGGAAACAACGTCAGCATAACACCAACCGGAACCGATATTTGTGCAATATTCATTTACTAAAGAAGCAAATAGGGAGGAAATGATGCAAAAGCCATGAGACTCCAACTGCTGTGGTCAATGCATTACGACTTCCTGTGTAACTGCAACTTCTGACAATTATAATGTGGCATCTTCCTTTCAGCCACAAAAGTGTGTTGACAAAAGTTACCTTGATGACAGTGTCACTCTGAAACTATCTGACGATAGTCACCAGTGGCAGGCTATGCGAGTTCACTGGGATAAAGTGGAAACTAGCAAGACATGCTTGACTCATTGTAATAGAAAAAAAAATAAAAAATACAGCTTAATGCGTTTTTTTAAATCCATAGCCCACAATTTCCTGTGCACAGACTGTGTTTAATGTTATGTGAATGTGATGTATGCAGAAAAACGTTTGTGTCTGATTCTGCAGAAATTTCATCCTTCACACACGCTGCTTAATTTAGTGCTGTGCGTTGCTCAGTCAGGGAGCGCTGTTACATACACAGATCTGGGGTGGTTGATAAAGGACAGTGACGGCAATGATTATATCGCCATCCCTGAGCGGCAAACCAATTTAATGGGTGGGTGATATATGACGTAGGAAGACTCCATCCGTGTATCATTAACATAATGCAATTCTCAGAAGAAGAATTACATGTAATAGTCGTCTGCATTTTTAGACGGATGGTGGAAAACATGGGACATTGGAAGAAAAACAGATTTATAAAATGGAAGGAAGGGAGACCTTCTCTCCCATACCTAAAAATGCACCTTTCATACAGTACAATAAGAAGGGTGTTCATATGATTAGGACTAGGGTTCTAATAAATTAGAGATTGCAAATGCATCTGTAATGGGAAGCAGATAGCTTCCCGACAGATGGGATCCCAGCAGTCAATTTACCGCTGCCGGGATCCCGAAGTAGGATGCAATGCCAGCGTCACGTTACCGACAGTCAGCATCCCGATTGACCTACCAGTGGAACGCGGTGGCGTCTGGCCGCTAGGGTGTGTGTGTGTGGGGGGGGGGGGGGGGCAGGGAGGTTAGGTTTAAGTAGTAGAAGGGGGGTTAGGGTTAGAGTGCAGCACCAGGAAGGTTAGGGTTAGGGACCAGGGAGGGTTAGGGTCAGGCACATAGAAGCAAAGGTTAGGGTTAGGTGGTGGGAAGGGTTAGGTTTAGGTAGCGGAAAAGGGAGGGTTAGGGTTAGGCACCCACATGGGAGACTTAGGGTAGGGGGCAGAGGAGGGTTAGGGGGCTTACTGGTGGATTGTAGGGATTATGATGGAAGGGACGCCGCTGACATTTGTTCTCACAGTCTCCTGAGGTGCGAGAAGAAATGTGCGCTAAGTTGGCACTTTGGTCGTCCAAACAGGAGTTTACACGGCTAAACCCTGTCTGTTTGGGCGCGACAAACCTGATATGCCTGGGCGCCCAAACAGCAATCGAACTGTGACAATTGTCTGGTGTCTAAACAGTCCCGTTTAGAAGGGATTTGAAGACGCAGAGAACAACTGAATCGGCCCTATAGTCATCAACATGAACAACACATAAATAGCTCGAACAAAGAAAAGTAGATAGGTATTAAAACTAGATTGACTACTCATAACGAAAACCAACTAATGACGATAGTATGCAAGAAAAAACAGAAACAGTTAAAATAAGATTAGGAAGAAACGGATAATACTTGCCTTTTAACTACATTACACAACTTGAATGATGAGGATAGGCATAGACACATCAAGCGGAATGAGAAAACCCTAACATCCTAAAACTTCTATCTTACATTGATACATCTTGTATTTTGTTAACAGAAAAAGAGGCCTGCAATGTTAAAGACTTTATGAAGCCAATACTGTATCAACTCTGCCTAGTAGCAGGGCCGTCTGAATAGCATTGTAGGCCCTGGGCAGAGCAATGCACTGGGGCCCGCACTCACGCACACAGGGACCAATTAAACAAAAATCATAACATGTCTCTCCTGCGGTCTCACACAGTCTCTTCACATACTTCCATTCAGTGAATGACTGTCAGTACTCTGATAGGTGGATAGCCCCAGCCATCCACCAATCAGCATGCTGACAGCCACTCTCAGAGAATGTTGCTCTGAATGTGTAACCACCATTCGCCCCTTGCTTTGAGGCCGCTAGAATAGTGGAGCACTGGGTAGCCTATACGTTAAGATGGCCCTGCCTTGTAGGTGAGAACACGGAACGAATATTAATTCCTCATTAGACAGTAAGAGGCAGTGGGCCTGATTCAGAGGAGCATGCGAAGCGCACGCTATTTAGATGTTCACATAGTAGAGCGAGTATTTACTACTGTGCATGTGCAAAAAGTTCAGAAAAGCTCTACAGTGCCTGCGTTACCATGAGTACACACAAAGGTGCTATTGCATATGGGACCAATTGTACCAGAAACGGAGCGGTCAATTGGTGGGTGTTCCTCAAAGGTCACTGGAAATGGCCTGAAGTGAACAGATAGAGAGAAAGAAAATCTCTCGTGGGCGTGTTATGGGAGTCTCATGGGTTAGTCAGTGCAAGCGGGCCGTGTTGTCAAATGCACAGATCTTCAACAGAGCCCATGTCCAGATAAGAACACTGTGTCAATGGTGGAATGTCTAGGACCTCCGGCGGTGTTAGTGTGTAGAAAATGGGAGTCTCAGGGCTTGCACATTCAGGCGCCCACAACTAGCATTTCCATAGTAGTAAACAAGTGACTCCAGCAACAGGTGCAAAGGTCTGCCACTGGAGGTCACAAGCTTTACTGCCAGGATCACAAATGACTCTTACTAAAGTGGACCTCAACCCCAAAACCAGCAACAGAAAATTTCCAAATAGGACACTACATACAGTACTTGACCTTAACTATTACCTTAACTATGACCAGTGGTTATTTATCAGCTATTTGAACGTGAACAATTAGATGTAAAAAGTGTATCCTCAAGGTCCCATGTCCGTTTTCAGGTACATTTCTCAAAAAGGCTCAATAATGGGTTAAATGATGTGGGACAGGTATGGGAGATATAATGATGAGAGGGGTTTTTGAACTTGCCGATGAGAGGCCAAGTGTTTATTCCAAGTTTTTCCAAACTTGTATAAAAAAAAACACTGAAATATTACAGACATTTTTCTGTACCTCAAAATGCTGTTAATACTTTAATTTGATGAAAAACACTGGCTAGATATCATTTTTCAACCATTAATAAGAAGGACAATTTTCAGATGAACATATTTGTGGAATATATGCAAATTTCATGGAACAAACTGGCTTTCGCAAACTTGCACTTGATTTGATTGAGCCCATGGGAGGAATTAAAAAAAAATTCTCCCCACCGTCGCCACTAGATGTCGGTCAACAGAGCAATTTAATGGTTGTCCCGTTCGGGCGCGCTGATCCGCGGGGAGACGCATTTCAGCTATCAGTCCCGTTTTGGCAAGCTGAAATGTGCAAAGTGACCCATTTGGGCGCCCTGCAATGGCACTCATTAGTTTAGTTGGGTTTAGCGGCTTTACACGGCTAAACCAGACACTAATGGGCGCAATAATGGGTATTAAATGAATATCGCTCCAGTGATCTCCCGTCACTTTAGACGGAAGATCGGGCGGCGATAACAATTGAATGTGTTAATGTGCAAGTGAATTTAGACTAGAAGCTCCACTGTGGCAGGGACTGAAGTGAATGATTGAACATACTCTAAACAATATGTACAGTACCTGGTACATACAAATGTGTCCTCTAACATCTTTGCTGCAGTCGCACAAAACAGCCTCCCTTAGCACGTAAGGTCCCGCGAGAGACTGCTAGCATCTGGAGACTTTTTTTCTTTTTGTTTAGCATCTTTCTTGAAAAATTAATCGGCCTAGTCTCCTGGTGCATCCTAGTCACATCGAGCTGTGAATAAGATGCATTTTCACCAAAAATGATGCCCGACAAGATCAGAGTTACATGGGATCTGTCAGCTCACTCACGCCAGGCATCTCCCACCGCATGGCGTATTGAGGCTAGATGTATGATGACACATCTCTAAGTACACAATAATAATATAATATAATATGTTTTATGATCATTAATTTGTTTAAAAAAATCTAACCAATCAAAACAAGTGATCGCTTCATACACCATTAACTACAATGCGAGCAGACAGACAGATTTGCAATGCATGAGTAGGATACTTGCATGAGCACTGAACATTAAAAACAAATCACACTATTACTTAATAAAATAGATGTTATGGTAAGAACTTACCGTTGATAATGTAATTTCTCTTATGTCCACAGGTATCCACAGGATAACATTGGGATATGCCGAAGCGACAGCGGAAATGGCACCAAACGGTCACAAGCTTTCTGGCCTCCCAGGATGCATCGGGGCTTCACCATATAATCCCACCCACTGACTCAGTCAAATCAGTTCTTTTCACAGCGATTAGGCAGGAGCATCAGGTAGAAATCTATTTAGGCGATAAGAACACACATGCACACCCTTCCATACAAGAGGGAAGAGGTTTAGTGATTGTAAAGATCCTCAAATCAGGTGCATCAGGGTGGGACCCCTGTGGATACCTGTGGACATAAGAGAAATTACGTTATCAACGGTAAGTTCTTACCATAACGTCTATTTCTCTGGCTGGGTCCACAGGTTATCCACAGGATAACATTGGGATTCCCAAAGCCAGTTTTAGTAGTGGGGACGCTCCTGATTACACAGGAGGACCTTTCGCCCGAAGTCTGCGTCATGAGAGGCAAAAGTATCCAAGGCATAATGTCTGATTAATGTGTTTATGGAAGACCATGTGGCTGCCTTACAAATCTGTTCTGCTGAAGCACCATGTTGTGCTGCCCATGAAGGACCTACCTTACGTGTAGAGTGAGCACAGAAATTAGCCAGAGTAGGGAGATCTGCATGAGAATAAGCTTCTGATATTACCATTCAGAGCCATCTTGCCAGCGTCTGTTTACTAGCAGGCCATCCTCTTCTATGAAATCCGTAGAGGATGAAGAGAGAATCTGTTTTTCTGATGGCACTAGTACGATCTATGTAGATTCTTAATGCTCGGACTACATCCAGCGACGCTTCTCCCGCAGAGAGTCCCGATACCTGAAAAGCTGGGACTACAATCTCCTCGTTAAGGTGAAACTTTGAAACCACCTTTGGAAGATAGAGCAGTTCTCAGAACTAGATCTGGTTATCTGTAAAAAAAAACTTAGGAAAGGAGACTTACATGATAACGCTCCTAAATCTGACACTCTTCTGGCTGACGCCATTGCCAGTAGAAAAAGTACTTTAGCCATTAACCATTTAAGATCTGCTCTCTTAAGTGGTTCGAACGGAGCTCCCTGAAGGAATCTAAGAACTAGATTCAAATCCCAGGGAGCTGCAGGAGGAACAAACGGAGGTTGAATATGTACAACTCCCTGAAAGAAAGTACGTACATCCTGTAAATCAGCAATCTTACGCTGAAACCATACAGTTAATGCTGATACTTGAACTCTCAAGGAAGCTACTTTCAAACCCTTATCCAATCCTGCTTGAAGGAAATCCAAAATCCTGGATACTTTAAAAGATCTTGGATTCAAACATTTTTCAGTACACCAATGCATATAGGCTTGCCATATTCGGTGATAAAAACGAGCTGAAGAAGGCTTTCTTGCTCTAAGCATAGTTTGGATTACTTGTTTTGAAAATCCTCTAGCTTCTAAGATAGAGGGTTCAACAGCCACGCCGTCAAAGACAGACAATCCAGATGGCTGTGACAACAAGGACCCTGCATTAGCAGATCTGGACGTTGAGGAAGCAGTATCGGTGCTTCCACGGACATTCTCAGTAGATCTGTGTACCAATGCCTTCTTGGCCAAGCTGGGGCTATTAGAATTATGGCTCCCTTTGCTTGCTTTATTTTTCTCACTACTCTGGGTAACAGAGATATTGGAGGGAACAGATACGCCAGATGAAATTTCCATTCTACTGACAGTGCGTCTACAAGGACCACTCCGGGATCCTTTGTTCTTGATCCGTACCTCGGAACTTTGTTGTTTAGACGAGACGCCATGAGATCTATCTCCGGTAGACCCCATCTGTTCACTATCATCTGAAACACTTCTGGGTGTAATGCCCATTCGGTTTCCTGAATGGTGTGTCGACTGAGAAAATCCGCTTCCCAGTTCAGTACACTTGGGACAAACACTGCTGACAATGCTGGGAGATGGAGTTCTGCCCACCTTAGTATGGGAGTTACTTCCTCCATCAGTCTCTTGCTGTGAGTTCCTCCTTGATGATTGAGGTACGCTACTGCTGTCGTATTGTTTGAGCGAATCTGGACCGGTCTTCCTTGCAGACTGTCCTTTGCCTGAACTAGAGCCATATAAATGGCCCTTATTTCCAACAGATTTATTGGCAGGCGACTTTACCTTACGGTCCATTTTCCCTGTAACCAAAGGCTTCCGAGTACCGCACCCCAGCCTTGCAGACTGGCATCTGTTGTCAGGACTTGCCCTTCTTTTATCCAAAAGGGTCTCCCCTTGTTTAAATGGTCTGTCTGTAGCCACCACGCTAGAGACCTTTTTACGTTTACTGGAAACTTTATCATCTGCTTTTTTATCGTCTGATGATTTCCGTTCCATTTGGTCAGAATAAGGTGCTGTAATGGTCTGGAGTGGACTTGCGCATATTCCACCATGTCGAAGGTCGATACCATCAGACCCAACAACCGCATTGCTGTATGGATTGACATTGTCTTGGTGTGCAACGCTTCCCGAGTCATGACCTGCACCTTAACTATCTTTCTCTGGTAAGAGAAATTTCCGTAGACCTGAATCCAATATGGCCCCCAAATGAACCATCCGCTGTGACGGATTCAGAGACGACTTTTCCCAATTTATAAGCCACCCGTGTCTCTGTAAACAAACTACGGTCTGTTGAAGATGGCTCAAAAGTAACTCCTGCGAATGTGCTAGGATTAACAGGTCGTCTAGGTATGGGAATATCCTTATCCCCTGCTTGCGGAGATAAGCTGCCATAAACACCATAATTTTGGTAAACACCCTGGGTGCTGTTGCTAGCCCGAAGGGCAAGGCTTGGAACTGAAAATGTTCCTGGAGGATGGCAAACCTGAGGTAACACTGATGCGACCGTGCTATAGGCACATGTAGGTAAGCATCATGTATATACAGAGATACCATGTAATCTCCTGTTCCATAGCCAACATTATGGAGCGTAATGTCTCCATGAGTCACCTTGGAATCCAAATGTATTTGTTTAACATTTTCAGATTGAGAATTGGTCGAAATGACCCATTTGGCTTCTGAATCAGAAATAGATTGGAGTGAAACCCCTGTCCCCTTTGTGATGGCGGTACTGGGACAATCACACCTGACTGCAGTAATTTTTGGACTGCTTCTTGCAGGGCATTGGCCTTCGACTCTATACGAGACGGGCTGGTGTAAAAAAAATCTTTGAGGAGGCTGCCTCCTGAATGGGAACCCCTACCACTGAGAAACCACTTTCTGCACCCAAGCATCTGTTGTCGACTGTTGCCATATGTGTTCAAAATGAAGGAGTCGGCCCCCAACCCTGGAATCCTCCAGGCGGAGGCCCGTCTCTTCAGGCTGATGGTTTCTGTTCAGGCTTGGAAGCTGGCTTTCTACTAGCCCATTTCTTCCTACCCCTGGCCGATCTATTGGACTGGGGTTGCTTAGACTCCTCTTTAGCTTTCTTTGATTCAGCTTCCGATTCTAGAATATCAGACAATTCTTTTCCAAACAATATATTACCCATGAAAGGCAATGCTTCCAATTCTTTCTTGGATTCCGCATCTGCTTTCCAGGTACGTAGCCAGACTGCTCTACGAGCGGCTACTGTCAAGGCTGAAGCTTTAGAAGCAATTGTACCCATATCAATTGCTGCTTCTTCCAAGAATTGGGAAGATTATCTTAAACGGCTTAAATGATACTCTTGCTCCCTATTAGGAGGAGACAGGCCATTCTCTAGTTCCTCTAACCATTCGCCCATTGCCTTTGCTATCCAGGCCGAAGCCATAGCAGGTCTTACCACTGCTGCTGAGAGAGAAAATATATTTTTCAAGAAGCTATCTACCCTTCGGTCTGTGACATAATTTAGTGAGGTAGATGACAGTGGTAAAGCAGATTTATGCACAAGTCGCAGTACATGTGCATCTACTTTTGGAGGAACTTCTCTTTTCGAACAATCCGCAGCTGGAAATGGATAATAAGAATCCCATCTTTTCGGAATCTTATACTTTTTACTGGGCGTCGCCCAATACTCTTCCATCATTTCCGTCAGCTCATCTGACGCTGGGAATTCAGTTTTAACTGTCTTTGTTTGTTTAAAAACACAGGTGCTTTAGAATTTGACACTGTCTTGGCTGACTCTTCCAATGAGAGAACAGCCTTCACAGCATCAATAAGTTCAGCTACATCCTCTGAACTAAAACTCTGCGACTGATCATCATACAGAGTATTTGAATATACTGTATCATCATCCGTTGTATCATTTTGTGTAGTCTGCCACATAGACGCATCTGTCTTAGTCTTACCTGTCCCTTGGTTACTTGTAGAGGCTACTGGAACCAACCCATAGGAAGGGAGCTGCATGTATGGGTTAATAGTGTAACCTAACCCCTGGGGTGGTGCTGCCGGAGTTAACCTATCCGCTATTGAAGACCAAGTCTTTGCAAACATACTCCATGGTGGCTCTGCTGTTGTTGAACCAAATCCTGTTTTTAACTTTGCTGAAAAGCAAAACAGTTCGCACACAACCCCTCATAAGTGACCAACTGGTTCATACCAATTAACCCTGTTTTACAAGAGAAGCATGTTAGGGATGTAGGAGTGCCTGATAACTTCTCCTCGTCACTTTTGCCGCTCACAGACATGGTAATATTCTGTTTATGACTACACAATTTGTGACTGAAAATCACCTATATATGGATATATAGAAGTGAGATCAATCTGACCACAGCCGTGCACCTGAATTGAGGGTCAGAACAGGACTGACGACATAAAAAAAGTCAGCACACATACTAGCAGTCAGTCACATGTTAAGGCATTAAACATTGTCATATGAGAATACAACCCCCATAACAACTTACAAGTAAGTAGGAAAATTGTACTTCTGTTTTTAACTGTTTTTTTTCAAACATAACATGCAGAAACAACAGTAATATACAGGTCTCATATGCAATATGTACTAAAATTAACAATTCATACTAACAAGTAGAGATAATTTTTAGTACTGTATACCCTTCCTCCATAGAGCGGGATACAGGGAGACTCACCACACTTCCATATCCAAACAAATACGCTCGCAAGACGCTGAGTGGATTCAGACGCTACTGGTGTACACTGCCGTTCTGATAACTGATGCAAGACACGGACGCTCACTAACGGACACGGACGCTCAGTGAAATGCCACGTGTATGCAGATGCTAAGGCCTGTGACTCGGTCCGGCAATCTCTAGTGTACACAACCTCGGCATCTAAGCTGCGACCAAGTACCCTCGTGGTAGCGTCTGAGACGGAAGTGAGGTCATTCAGTTCATGGACGGGAGACGCGCGGAAACTGGTCATGAACTTGGGGGAGGGGCGGCCAGGAGAGCATCTGATTCCCCCGTTGACTTAAACTTTAAGGATCTCGGCCTCAACCTAGTCCTGGCGCCTATGATCCCTAGAGCGTAGCGCTGTCGCACCAGAGAGTGTTCGGCGCATCAACACACTGTTCGTAATCTCCACCAAAAGCAGTGTAGCTGTGTCCGGACCCCCCTAGTAAGAGGAAATCCATAGACTTACCTTCCCCCCATGCTCCGGCCACAGCCTGGTTACGTCTGCTGGACCTGCTAGTGTCACGATCCGGGTATCTGGACGCCATTACCTGCCTTTCAGATGTCTCCTGAGGCTCGCTCAGCGTTCCAAGGCCGGATCTCATCTGTGTCCACATACTGCACATTCCTCCTGTCACGCTGAGATGCTGTCACAGCGGCGCCATGTTTGAATCCTGCATGGCGTCTCCCGTTCTCTGCGGCCTCCGCCGCCGCTTCTGTGTTATAGGTGCAGGTTGTCAGTGTGTTCCATGCCTGCCGCGGCCTCCGTTGTCATCCACGAGTCTCAGCATACATTTGTCAGTCTGGCGTCTCCTGTCCTCTGTGGCCGGCGCCGCCATTACAGTTATGTTTCCACATGGTTTCCCAAGCCAGTTTTCCCTCCAAGTTCTAACATGGGCGCAGCCATGTTGGATCTAATCATGTCTCAGTTCCTCCAATCCACTGCCTCTGGAAATCTGCATAATTGCCCAGCCAATGCCTGCATTGCTGCAGGTATAAGTATCCTGTGCCTGGGCCAGGAAATGGACAGTGCTTTGTTTGTCATACCTTGTTCCAGTGTCTCTCCTGTGGTTATGTTTCCAGGTTCCAGCTCCTGTCTCCAGCATCCACTAAAGAGACCCGCACCTGCCTACCATCCTGCGGTGCAGCCTGACTCTGCAGTCCTCCGTTGCTGATCCAGTTTCCAGCTTCCAGCTATTTCATCTGCTTCCAGCAGTATCCACTACCACCGGTAATCATCCTTCAACTCATCTGTTTCCACGCTCCCTAGCATCTTACTACATTCACTCCGTGTTTCATCACCTGGCTGGTTCCACCCAGCATTCATTCAGTGACTTTATCATCTGGCTGATTCCATTCCGCATCCACTCCGTGTCTTACCACCTGGCAGGTTCCATCCAGCAATTACAACAGCTGATTCAAGTTACCAGCTTCATCTGTTCCATCTACTGGCATGTTCCTTGGATATCTTCACTACTACAGCCAGGCCTGGTAAGGTCATTCCATCTAAGGACTTTAACAACTGTTCTTAACCTATCAGTGTCCTGTGAAACCATTTCATGGTCAGAGTGCTCCAGGAATCATATTATTTATCATTGCCATTTTTATTATTTGCTGTCTGTTGTTACACGGAGTTTGTCAATAAACTTTTAATTTACTTTTACCTGGTTGTCATGGTCACACCTTCGGGTTTCCTTTTAACACTTACATGTCCAGGGGTCTGATTAAACCTCCCCGGTTTAAGTTCCTCTCAGCCCCTACAACTGAGGCTTTCTCCTGTCAGCCAAAACCCTCAGTTGTGACAGCTAGAACATCCAACACAGACGCCCGTCGAGACAGCACTGTACCGCGAAGGTAAGCGTTGTTGCGACCCGGTGGGGAGTTGTTGGAGCGACTCTAATATGCGTTTAAGACGCAGTTAAGAAAAGTCGCGCAAAAAAAAACAACATAGTAACACTATAAAAATAACATTAAAAAAAGCTACAGGCTGCTTTATTAACAGCAGCCCTGTGACCATGGTCCTGTTCCTGCCGCACCAAACAAAAAAATGATTTGACAGAGTCAGTGGGCGGGAATATATGGTGAAGCCGCGATGCATCCTGGGAGGCCTGAAAGCGCGTGACCGTTTGGTGCCATTTCCGCTGTCGCTCCGGTATATCCCAATGTTATCCTGTGGATAACCTATGGACCCAGCCAGAGAAAAGACAATTTCTGATACAGTAGGGTAGATTAATATAGGATATATAAGGAGTATTGATGCAACCTGCTTATCAGAATACCAAAATAACTCTCGAGAGTAAATAACGGTAGAGTAAATAGGTGATAAAGTGATAATAGACAAATAGAAAAAGAGAATAAGATCAGAATGGAAAGACTTGCATAAATCAAAATAATAAAGTGTTGGTTATGCTGCGGTTATTAAAAAGAAAAGTTTCATGTGGTGGCAAACTTGTAGTATTTTAGGCAAAACTATATTATAATTAAAAAGATTTTGTAGTCATAAAAATGTTCTTTAAAATACACAAATAATAATAATAATAATAATAATAACAACAACATAAAAGGTCAACTGTGGTTTACAAAAGTATTGGGAACAAGAGATGAGAGAAGGTGTGTGTGTTACCAAGACTCCTCACATATGACACCCCACAAACTCACCCACGTATTATACAGATGTGTCCCCATACAGCTAGCCACAATACGCCACACAGCGGGAGATGTCTGGTGTGAGTGTGCCGACAGGTCCTGTGCAACTTTGCTAGCGTCGGCAAATGTGACTTAGACACAACACGGCATGTCAGGAGTCTGTGCTGATTAATTTGATATGTGACACTTGTATATCTATGTGCTACTGAGTCTGTATATGAAGCACAAATCAACTTGACATGGAAAAAGTCATGTCTGCTGCATCGTAGCACTTCGTATGCAGCTTCAGAGACTTAGTCGCTGACAGATATACAATTGTCGCATATCAATTTAATCCGCAGTCTCCTGGTGCGTCTTAGCTGCATTGTATTGCGACTAAGACATACTTTCGGTGATGTAGATGCCTGACACTAGCAGAGTCTCATGGGACCTGCCGTGACAATATGGGCTGTCTGGCGTAACTGCAGCAAAGAAGTATGAGGACACATCTGTAGCTCTCACTCAGCAATGGATGCTGCAGATCCTCTCAGTGTAATACCTTCTAACTTGTTTAACTGCTAAAAAAAAAACACACTGAGATCTAAGAAGAGGCGTTCCAAACATGCAGGTTGAGTCTCCCATATCCGAAAATCCGATATAGAAAAGTCCAACATTGTTTGAGCGCGACTGAGATGGTGACACCTTTGATTTCTGATGTTCAATGTACACAAACTTCATTACACCCACAAAATGATCACAATTCTTGAGCCAAAGTGCCTTCTGGCTGTGTGTATGAGGTGTATATTAAACAATAAATTTTGTGTTTAGACTTGTGTCCCATCCCCAAGATACAGTATCTCATTATGGTATGCAAATATTCCAAAATATGAAAAAATCTGAAATCCAAAACACTTCTAGTCCTAAGCATTTCGGATATGGGAGACCCAACTCCTAGCTGAATTACAAAGGACTGCTGATACAGGGCTCACGCAATACCTCTGTACCCAGAGAAACCACACATTCCACTTCTTACTTAAGTGACTTTTCAACAACATTGGTCCTAAAAATTTCCTCCTGGTCCAGATTCACAGTGCAGAAGCAGTCCCTCATCTTGTTTGGTCCTGGATAAGGTAGAAGATTTTTTGCCTCACCTGTAAATAAGAAAACAAGCTTTTGACAACAATACTTTTGTTCAACGGTCAAATGATATTTAATGGCATACAATTTTTAGTGACACTGAAAAAGAGAGAATAAATAATGTATCTAAATTATTTGGCTGCTCTGTAGAATACAATATTAAATATGTGCCCAGATGAAGAGAGATGGTCAACAACGATTCAAGTAATTGTAATGGATACTATTGTGTCATTGGGACGTATTCAATAGCTGTCGGAAGCTGCCATGTTGTCGGAAAGACGGCAGCTTCCGGTCGGATAGGGTTCCGACCTATTCAAAATGTGCAGTTTTTTTCCCGACAAGTCGGGAATTCCAGACGTGTCGGAAAACACGTGGATCGGCGGAATAGCCGCCGATCCGAGTGCTTCTGTCTGAAATGGGGCCAAATCCAACAGGATTTGGCCCCCTTTTCCGACAAAGTCGGATTGAGGTGAGGAGATGGGGAGCGGTGCAGCGGGCTACGGGGATGAGAGGTAAATTGACGTCCGTCCCCTGGCCAGGCACCTCTCTCCCTGCAGCGCCTCCCCCCGCCACCGCAGACATGTCCCCCGCTGCCAGCTCCCCCCCGCCGGCCACTGATCTCAGCTCCCCCCCCCACCCCCCGCCACTGTCAGCGCACCCACAGCAGCAGGACAGGACACCGGGCACCGGGAATGGCCAAATCTGACAGTCGGATTTGGCCGTTCATTGAATAGCCCTTGTCGGATCCATTCCAACAAATGCATGTCGGAATGGATCCAACACTTATTGAATACACGCCATTGTGGATAAGGCACATTGTGTCCACCGGCATCGTAATGTTGGCACTTTTGTAACTGGACCATATATGCGCAGCCAGGCATGTGGCACATTGTGCAGAATTAAACATCCCCCCCACTAATGTACTACAGGTGGGTATTTTATACCAATACTCTTGAGAAGTTGTTTGGTACAGCCCCCAACCCCTTCTCTCTATTAACAGCGAGATTTAAAGCAGCAATTATTTTTCTTCTCTTTTTAAAGGCAACACTAGGTCAATTTGCCTTTAGAAAGATTTCTATCACATTTACCCTTGTTCTTTTCCATTGGGCTACCAACTGAAGACATAGATAAACTTTCTGACAGAGGGGGTTATTCAGGTTTGTTAGCAAACCATAAAGCAATTGTTAGCAATTGGGCAAAACCATGCTGAACTGCAGGTGAGGCAGATGTAATATGTGCAGAGAGAGTTAAGATTTGGGTGGGTTATATTGTATCTGTACAGGGTAAATACTGGCTGCTTAATTTCTATTTCTCACACTCTGTGCACATGTTACTTCTGCCCCACCTGCAGTGCAACATGGTTTTGCCCAATTGCTAACAAACCTGAATAAGGCAGAGTTCAGATCCTAAACACAACTGGATGGCTAAAAGCTAATTATTAGGGGGAACATTGGATCCACCCTCCTTACAGCAAGGGCACAAGAAAATATGGCACATCACAATTATGGAGAAAGTCCACGAAAGCGCTACTGCAGGCATTCCCAACCACGGTCCTCAAGGCACACCAACAGTGCAGGTTTTAGTGATATCCAGGCTGCAGCACAGATGGTTAAATCAAAATAACTGAGCTACTAATTAAGTCATCTGTGCTGAAGCCTGGATATCACTAACACCTGCACTGTTATGCTTCTTTCAGACCGCAAATGCCGGATCCTACCCGGTAAGACAAACGTGTACTTACCGGGTGGGATCCGGCATTTGCGCTCCGCTGCTGGCTTTCCGACCCGGCAATATACCGGGTCGGTTGCCATAGCAGCGGAGGGAGCAGCAGCAGCAGGGGCGGGGGTGGAGGCGGCGCCGAGAGATGAGCTCATCTCCTGCGCCGCCTCTCCCTATGCTGTGAATGGGAACCGTGTCGCATCGACACGGCTCCCATTCACACCGCACCTGACCCGGTAATCAACCCGGGTAAAACCCTTCTTTTTTACCGGGTTAAATTACCGGGTCAGGCGACCCGCTAAAACGACCAAGGACCTTTCACATCGCTCACTGACCCGGGTCGACACGGCAGTATGCCGTGTCGATACCGGGTTATTTGTGCGAAGTGAAAGGGGTCTAAGTGTGCCTTGAGGACCGTGGTTGAGAATGCCTGCGCTACTGCTTCAAAGACAATTACTGCCCAATGACATTTGGTGGGGACTTCTACAGATCTAAATACAAGCACAAATTCTCTGATTTTTAATCCATTTCACTTTGTCCACTTTAACTTGTTTATCCGATTCCTATATTAACAATACAAAACAGGACCTGTTAACTGCAATTCGTCAAACAACAGATTTCTGCCATTTTTAGCGTATTAATTATTAACAAAAAATAAAAATGCTGTTAATGAAGAAAAGGCTATACACTGGGCAACACTTTTTTGAACTCCTTTATTTTAATTCTCTTCGTTGGGCCCAAGGATGACATTGGAAGCAAACTAGAAGTGCTAAGAGTATGCAATGTCCGGTCTGCTAGCCAGAGCCAAGGCAATGTCAGTGGCATAGGTCTACTGAGCAGTTGAAAAGATGCAGAGAAATACATGAGGCTGATTTCTGCTGAATCCTCTTGCCACAGATAGCTCACTATGACGCCATTGCAAAATGATGCTTAGCTTGCCCCCGTACATATAGGAGAGCAGATAAGCGTGGGAGATCATAGACCAAACGATCTTTCAAATTATATTCTGATTCCATTTAATGCCAACAGTGAAAAATACTCATCAGCCAATGCCCAGAATGGGATGGCATGTAGGCTTGCCAACAAATCAGAATGAATGTGCCTCTTCCGACATGGTAGTCTATGCAATTTTGGTAATCCGGTCTTTGACCAAGGTGGCAACACACTGCCCATTAAGGTTTCTATTTTAAAAGTGAAGTTGACAGCGATGAAAACAAAAAAGGAAGACTTTTTTTCTAATAGGAAAACACAATGGAGAACAAGATACACTGGTCTCAATGAGCAAAGCAGCCTTTTGTTCTAACATTTATTAAACCAAACCAGTCATGCAGTTATGAAAACTCTAGTAAGTGTACAGCTTTAGTAAAAGCCTACAGCAATGACCACTTATCACACATACCATCCTCTATCTATAGTACATGGAGATCCTGGGGCACCACTCGTGATCATTCTGATACAACGTACTGGAAGGTTGCTGACATCACATGATCACGCTGAGCACTCCTACGCCAATTACACGGCCTGTTCACTTTTCCATTAATACGGATGGATATTTATAGCTGCCCAGCAAGATGGCCAACATCATGCAGGAAAGAACTATACAGCTGTAACACACAGTAAATATAAAACATTCTAATTACTTGCTGTCTTCTCACACACCTGTTCAATGTGCAGTGACAGGTACTCTTTTACAGACTGTCTCATAAAAAAGAACAGGTCTCAATTGGTTTTGAAACTGCGGCTCAGTTGATTGTGAAGATATTTTAAAAGACACACATTTTCACCAGTGTATATACACACAACAGAGTTTTCTTCTCATTTAAATGTTGAAATGGCATTAATCCATTGTTATGTTAACTTTCTATGACAACTAGTTTTTAGACTGATACTATTAACTCTGCTTCCAGAGCAAACCATCCAGCACAGTTTCATTGTTTGAAGTCTCTTCTTTATTTAAACCATTTATAGTTTACTAGTGCTCACCTGTCAATCTACTGTTCAACACAGTGTTTTGTTGCCTAAAGTTAATGGATGTGTTACATTATTGGTCGTGGGGTGTGATTTCACCAGTATGCCCTGCTCGTTTGCGCACAGCTTTATGTTTCATGCAAGCTACATACTTATTGCACTAGTTTCCCCTGATACAGGTCAACCCTTGAATATAATCATTAGGATCTGGTAGGAAAAAAAGGTGGCCTTGTGTTGGAGGCTGGAGCCCAATCTTGTCAGTTAGCCAGCCAGCAAGAAAACAAGCCACTTATTTACATTGCCTAGATCAATGAATTCACATAGAGAGACAAGGAGGAAGAAAGCAGAAGTGTAAAAAACTTGCAACTACTAACATTACAGAAAACCAACATTTATGCCAAAACCAGTCATCGTAAGTCAACCGTTCCAAAAATGCTTTTGCAAATTTGTGACATCTGCTAAGCTTGCCAATAACGCTGTAAAGTCACTTTAAAGGTTCATCGAACTAAAAATAAATAAAGTAGGGTCCAAGTTTACAGCAGTAGCAAGTATTTTGCAAGTTTACAGCTAGATTCAAAGGGACAGTAAATTTATACGCAAAACCAGGTTGGTTCTGCTTATACATAAAATAAGTAATATTAACACTAAATCCAGATGAGAAAAAGTCACTCCTGGAAAGTTAGAACCTACTACATTTCCCCACTCTTAGTGTGTGTGTGTGTGTGTGTGTGTGTGTGTGTGTGTGTGTGTGTGTGTGTGTGTGTGTGTGTGTGTGTGTGTGTGTGTGTGTGTGTGTGTGTGTGTGTGTGTGTGTGTGCGGACTCAAGCTGCTAACTTGTGCTAACTTGTGATCATACCTTGTGTGTTTGTAAAGCGTTACAGAAAAAAAGGTGTAGATATTTAAATAAAAATAAATAGTAATAAGTGTCATGTAATTACCACGGCAACCACAGTCACCTTATACGTAGTGAGCAAAGAGGCTTTGGAATGCTAACATAACTGCACAAACACCTTTATACATTAAGGCCAACAAACCTGGCAACCGATTGGCTCAAAAGCCACACGTTTCCATGTCTGACCCCTCTGTGAGCACTACAAAATCCCCGACAGACCTATTGTGCAAAAGAAACACTAAGCTATAGAAGAGGGGAGGAGGGTATTGTACCGGGTGTGGTATGGAAGGTAGATAGTAACTAGGTTGACAGTGTCTACGTCGACCACTATTGGTCGACAGCAACTAGGTCGACAGGGTCTTTATGTCAACGTGGTTTAGGTCGACAGGTCAAAAGGTCGACATGAGTTTATGTTTTTTTGGTGTCGCTTTCTTCGTAGAGTGATCGGGAACCCCAATTAGTGCACCGTTTCCCATCGCAAAATGACCAGGAACCCCAATTAGTGCACAGTGTTCGCTCGCCATGCTTCGATTACTGTTCCAATCGTAGTCCATGTGGATCGTTAAGTATGAAAAGGTTTAAAAAAAATAAGATTTTACTTACCGATAAATCTATTTCTCGTAGTCCGTAGTGGATGCTGGGGACTCCGTCAGGACCATGGGGAATAGCGGCTCCGCAGGAGACAGGGCACAAAAATAAAGCTTTAGGATCAGGTGGTGTGCACTGGCTCCTCCCCCTATGACCCTCCTCCAAGCCTCAGTTAGGATACTGTGCCCGGACGAGCGTACACAATAAGGAAGGATAATGAATCCCGGGTAAGACTCATACCAGCCACACCAATCACACCGTACAACTTGTGATCTGAACCCAGTTAACAGTATGACAAACGTAGGAGCCTCTGAACAGACGGCTCACAACAATAACAACCCGATTTTTTTGTAACAATAACTATGTACAAGTATTGCAGACAATCCGCACTTGGGATGGGCGCCCAGCATCCACTACGGACTACGAGAAATAGATTTATCGGTAAGTAAAATCTTATTTTCTCTGACGTCCTAAGTGGATGCTGGGGACTCCGTCAGGACCATGGGGATTATACCAAAGCTCCCAAACGGGCGGGAGAGTGCGGATGACTCTGCAGCACCGAATGAGAGAACTCCAGGTCCTCTTTAGCCAGGGTATCAAATTTGTAGAATTTTACAAACGTGTTCTCCCCCGACCACGTAGCTGCTCGGCAGAGTTGTAATGCCGAGACCCCCCGGACAGCCGCCCAGGATGAGCCCACTTTCCTTGTGGAATGGGCCTTGACAGATTTTGGTTGTGGCAAGCCTGCCACAGAATGTGCAAGTTGAATTGTGCTACAAATCCAACGAGCAATCGTCTGCTTAGAAGCAGGAGCACCCAGCTTGTTGGGTGCATACAATATAAACAGCGAGTCAGACTTTCTGACTCCAGCCGTTCTTGAAATATATATTTTCAATGCCCGGACCACGTCCAACAACTTGGAATCCTCCAAATCGTTAGTAGCCGCAGGCACCACAATAGGCTGGTTCAGGTGAAACGCTGACACCACCTTAGGCAGAAAATGAGGACGCGTCCGCAGTTCTGCCCTGTCCGAATGGAAAATCAGATATGGGCTTTTATAGGATAAAGCCGCCAATTCTGACACTCTCCTGGCTGAAGCCAGGGCCAGTAGCATGGTTACTTTCCATGTAAGATATTTCAAATCCGCCGATTTGAGTGGCTCAAACCAATGGGATTTGAGAAAATCCAAAACTACATTAAGGTCCCACGGAGCCACTGCGGGCACAACCGGGGGCTGTATATGTAGTACTCCTTTTACAAAAGTCTGGACTTCAGGAACTGAAGCCAATTCTTTCTGGAAGAAAATCGAGAGGGCCGAAATTTGAACCTTAATGGACCCCAATTTGAGGCCCATAGACAATCCTGTTTGCAGGAAATGTAGGAATCGACCCAATTGAAATTCCTCCGTGGGGGCCTTCCTGGCCTCACACCACGCAACATATTTTCTCCAAATGCGGTGATAATGTTGTGCAGTCACCTCCTTCCTGGCTTTTATCAGTGTAGGAATGACCTCTTCCGGAATGCCTTTTTCCCTTAGAATTCGGCGTTCAACCGCCACGCCGTCAAACGCAGCCGCGGTAAGTCTTGGAATAGACACGGTCCCTGCTGAAGCAGGTCCCGTCTTAGAGGTAGAGGCCACGGATCCTCCGTGAGCATCTCTTGAAGTTCCGGGTACCAAGTTCTTCTTGGCCAATCCGGAGCCACGAGTATCGTTCTTACTCCCCTTTGCCGTATAATTCTCAGTACTTTTGGTATGAGAGGCAGAGGAGGGAACACATACACTGACTGGAACACCCACGGTGTTACCAGAGCGTCCACAGCTATTGCCTGAGGGTCTCTTGACCTGGCGCAATACCTGTCCAGTTTTTTGTTGAGGCGGGACGCCATCATATCCACCTTTGGTTTTTCCCAACGGTTCACAATCATGTGGAAGACTTCTGGATGAAGTCCCCACTCTCCCGGGTGTAGATCGTGTCTGCTGAGGAAGTCTGCTTCCCAGTTGTCCACTCCCGGAATGAACACTGCTGACAGTGCTATCACATGATCTTCCGCCCAGCGAAGAATCCTTGCAGCTTCTGCCATTGCTGTCCTGCTTCTTGTGCCGCCCTGTCTGTTTACGTGGGCGACTGCCGTGATGTTGTCCGACTGGATCAACACCGGCTGACCCTGAAGCAGGGGTTTTGCCAGACTTAGAGCATTGTAAATCGCTCTTAGCTCCAGTATATTTATGTGAAAAGACATCTCCAGGCTTGACCATACTCCCTGGAAGTTTCTTCCCTGTGTGACCGCTCCCCAGCCTCTCAGACTGGCATCCGTGGTCACCAGGACCCAGTCCTGTATGCCGAATCTGCGGCCCTCTAACAGATGAGCACTCTGCAACCACCACAGAAGAGACACCCTTGTCCGTGGTGATAAGGTTATCCGCTGGTGCATCTGCAGATGCGATCCGGACCATTTGTCCAACAGATCCCACTGAAAAGTTTGTGCGTGGAATCTGCCGAATGGAATCGCTTCTTAAGAAGCCACCATCTTTCCCAGGACTCTTGTGCATTGATGCACAGACACTTTTCCTGGTTTTAGGAGGTTCCTGACAAGTTTGGATAACTCCTTGGCTTTCTCCTCCGGAAGAAACACCTTTTTCTGAACCGTGTCCAGAATCATTCCCAGGAACAGCAGACGTGTTGTCGGTGTCAACTGAGATTTTGGAAAATTCAGAATCCACCCGTGTTGTTGCAGCACTAATCGGGTTAGTGCTACTCCGTCCTCCAGCTGTTCTCTGGACCTTGCCCTTATCAGGAGATCGTCCAAGTAAGGGATAATTAATACGCCTCTTCGAAGAAGAAGAATCATCATTTCGGCCATTACCTTGGTAAAGACCCGAGGTGCCGTGGACAATCCAAACGGCAGCGTCTGAAACTGATAATGACAGTTTTGCACCACGAACCTGAGGTACCCTTGATGTGAAGGGCAAATTGGGACATGCAGGTAAGCATCCTTTATGTCCAGGGACACCATAAAGTCCCCTTCTTCCAGATTCGCTATCACTGCTCTGAGTGACTCCATCTTGAATTTGAATTTCTGTATGTACAGGTTCAAAGATTTCAGATTTAGAATAGGTCTTACCGAGCCGTCCGGCTTCGGTACCACAAATGGCGTGGAGTAATACCCTTTTCCTTGTTGTAGGAGGGGTACCTTGACTATCACCTGCTGAGAAAACAGCTTGTGAATGGCTTCCAATACCGTCGCCCTGTCTGAGGGAGACGTTGGCAAAGCAGACTTTAGGAACCGGCGAGGGGGAGACTTCTCGAACTCCAACCTGTAACCCTGAGATACTACCTGCAGGATCCACCTGTGAGCAAGCCCACTGTGCGCTGAAATTCTTGAGTCGACCCCCCACCGCTCCTGAGTCCGCTTGTAAAGCCCCAGCGTCATGCTGAGGGCTTTGCAGAACCCTGGGAGGGCTTCTGTTCCTGGGCAGGAGCAGCTTGCTGTCCTCTCTTACCCCTTCCTCTGCCCCAGGGCAGATATGACTGTCCTTTTGCCCGCTTGTTCTTATAGGACCGAAAGGACTGCGGCTGAAAAGACGGTGTCTTTTTCTGTTGGGAGGGGGTCTGAGGTAAAAAGGTGGATTTTCCGGCAGTTGCCGTGGCCACCAGATCCGATAGACCGACGCCAAATAATTCCTCCCCTTTATACGGCAATACTTCCATATGTCGTTTAGAATCCGCATCACCTGACCACTGTCGCGTCCATAAACTTCTTCTGGCAGATATGGACATCGCATTTACTCTCGATGCCAGAGTGCAAATATCCCTCTGAGCATCTCGCATATAAAGAAAAGCATCCTTTAATTGCTCTATAGTCAATAAAATACTGTCCCTATCCAGGGTATCAATATTTTCAGTCAGGGAATCCGACCAGACCACCCCAGCACTGCACATCCAGGCTGAGGCGATGGCTGGTCGCAGTATAACACCAGTATGTGTGTATATACTTTTTAGGGTAGTTTCCAGCCTCCTATCAGCTGGATCCTTGAGGGCGGCCGTATCAGGAGACGGTAACGCCACTTGTTTTGATAAGCGTGTGAGCGCCTTATCCACCCTAGGGGGTGTTTCCCAGCGCGCCCTAACCTCTGGCGGGAAAGGGTATAATGCCAATAACTTTTTTGAAATTAGCACTTTTCTATCTGGGTTAACCCACGCTTCATCACATACATCATTCAATTCCTCTGATTCAGGAAAAACTACAGGTAGTTTTTTCACCCCCCACATAATACCCCTTTTTGTGGTACTTGCAGTATCAGAGATATGCAAAGCCTCCTTCATTGCCGTGATCATATAACGTGTGGCCCTACTTGAAAATACGTTTGTTTCTTCACCGTCGACACTAGATTCAGTGTCCGTGTCTGGGTCTGTGTCGACCGACTGAGGTAAAGGGCGTTTTACAGCCCCTGACGGTGTCTGAGACGCCTGGGCAGGTACCAACTGGTTTTCCGTCCGTCTCATGTCGTCAACTGATTTTTGTAATGTGCTGACATTATCACGTAATTCCATAAACAAAGCCATCCATTCCGGTGTCGACTCCCTGGGGGGTGACATCACCATTATCGGCAATTGCTCTGCCTCCACACCAACATCGTCCTCATACATGTCGACACACACGTACCGACACACAGCAGACACACAGGGAATGCTCTTATCGAAGACAGGACCCCACTAGCCCTTTGGGGTGACAGAGGGAGAGTTTGCCAGCACACACCCAAGCGCTATAATATATATGGGAACAACCTTATATAAGTGTTGTATCCTTATAGCAGCTTAAATATATAAAATATCGCCAAAAAAAGTGCCCCCCCTCTCTGTTTTACCCTGTTTCTGTAGTGCAGTGCAGGGGAGAGTCCTGGGAGCCTTCCTCACAGCGGAGCTGAGCAGGAAAATGGCGCTGTGTGCCGAGCAGAATAAGCCCCGCCCCCTATTCCGGCGGGCTTTTCTCCTGGAGTTTGAGATATCTGGCATGGGTTTAATACATCCATATAGCCTCAAGGGCTATATGTGATGTATTTTTTAGCCATAAAAGGTATTATACATTGCTGCCCAGGGCGCCCCCAGCAGCGCCCTGCACCCTCCGTGACCTAAGGTGTGAAGTGTGTGACAACAATGGCGCACAGCTGCAGTGCTGTGCGCTACCTTCATGAAGACTGAAAAGCCTTCTGCTGCTGGTTTCTGGACCTTCAATCTTCAGCATCTGCAAGGGGGGTCGGCGGCGCGGCTCCGGGACGAACCCCAGGGTGAGACCTGTGTTCCGACTCCCTCTGGAGCTAATGGTGTCCAGTAGCCTAAGAAGCCAATCCATCCTGCACGCAGGTGAGTTGAACTTCTCTCCCCTAAGTCCCTCGATGCAGTGAGCCTGTTGCCAGCAGGACTCACTGAACATAAAAAACCTAAAAACTTTTTCTAAGCAGCTCCTTAAGAGAGCCACCTAGATTGCACCCTGCTCGGACGGGCACAAAAACCTAACTGAGGCTTGGAGGAGGGTCATAGGGGGAGGAGCCAGTGCACACCACCTGATCCTAAAGCTTTATTTTTGTGCCCTGTCTCCTGCGGAGCCGCTATTCCCCATGGTCCTGACGGAGTCCCCAGCATCCACTTAGGACGTCAGAGAAAAGAAAAAAATTATGAAAATCTCATGTCAACCTTTTGACCTGTCGACCTAGAATATGTCGACCTAGAGACCCTGTCGACCTAGTTACTGTTGACCAATAGTTGTCGACCTAGATAGTGTCGACCTAGAGACCGGATCCAATTGTACCTTGGAAGACGCTTTCCACTTGTGGGCAGTTTTAACTTATTGTTTGTTTGTTTGTTTTTCATAGTATCTCCAAACTTTTACTAAATGCATGGCAGTAACTTTCTAGAGTCCTTATGCATCTTGAAACATACCGGTAATCATTTATTTATATTTATACTGTAAGTCCCTTATGGATATGCTTTGAGACAGGAATCCCATATTCAATTTGCCCTGAAGAGACATCGGGAGTAAAAACCGCCGATGTTTCTTCTGGTGCTTTGGTCGGGCTATTTGATTCGCTCGGCCGGTAACAAGTGCATTTACACCCGTAAACACACAGGTTCAGTGAATGTCCCCGTTTTTGGATGAAAACGGGTCTGTTAACAGGGATTTTGTTTCACCTGCCGGAGTGAAACAAATCCCTGATAAGCCGCGGCACGCGCTGGCTTATCGGGGCTAATTAGATAGCCCCCGGCCACGATACATTACACCCGATTTGCTGTCAGGATAATTGAATATCCCAGATAGATACTGTATAATCCACCACACTTTATTTCCACCTCAAGCAGGCTTCACATGCAGGTTTTGCAGGTCAAGTTTAGAGGCAATTCTTAAAAACAGCAGTATAACATTCCAAGTTCTAGTAATCATAAACAGTGCATATTCCAAATGGCTCCTTACGTAACCCCAGACCCCACCAATCTAACGTCTGGCCACTTTCTGACATCAGGAGCAATGACCTACTGAATAAAACCAATTTTTAAGGACAGCAGACAAGGTAAAGTGATTAGCACAGCTGTGGCTTACCACCATACTTGCCTACTCTCCCGGATTCTGCAGGAGACACCCAGTTTCTTCGGTAGTCCCCCGCAGCCCCGGAAGAGTAGGCACCCCTCCTGCATTCTGCCCTCTTCCTAGCGAAGTGGGCAGAATTTGAAGATAAATAATGACTCGATTATATGCTAAATTGTGTCATTTTAGCCCTGCCCCTATGCAAATTCGAGCCAAATGCGGCATATACCCCGTGGGGGGCGTAATGACGCAATTTGCTCGGCCCATCACAGTCACCGCCCATCTGCTTCTCCTTCCTGGGCATCTCCAGGAGAGGAGAATTATAATGTAGGCAAGTATGCTTACCACAGACTCCGCAAAAACGAGGACTGGATTCCATCAGACCTTTTGCTGCTGTTCCAATCCTAGCCTGCCGTTCCACATTACCCTCACGTGTTATCATGCTGTCCCTGCCACAGCTTGTATGTACAGTAGAGATGTCAGTACCCAAATGTGCATGAAAAAATTGCTGAAAACACATAAGGAATCAGAACTGATAAGGAATGTATTGGAGGTGAGCAATAACAAAGCAATAAATAAAATTATATCTATAAGAAAAAAAAGAAAAAAAAAACAACTTAAATTTATCCCAATGCGAGGCAAACAAACTGCACATAAGATTATGTTCACTATAATGATTTGTTATGAGGGAGGGCTTCTCGAACTACACAGGCAGAGAAGGAGTGACAGCTTTGCAGTGATGCTGTTCTGAAACACACTGAAATGACTGCATGCTTTAACTTATTGACCTGTATGTAATCCTATAAAGACACTGTTCAATAGATGTGGGTGGAGCTTCAGCAGTCTGAAGTGCAGGTGTGAGACAATACTTCCCAACATTTATACAGGCTGAAAATAGAACAGATGAGAAGTATGCGTAATACTTTACGTTTATCCCAGTGGCAGTGGAATCTCATTCTATTAGTCATGTTCACTTACATAGCAAAGCAGATTCAAACACTCCTTAGCAAATGTGATTTAAGGCCCCCATGCATCTCCTATGAGTGGGACAATTATGCGTTTTGCAGATGATTGCCCTGAAAAAATTGCACATGTATGGGGGTTTACAGATTCTGATCAAAAAGTTATCGCAATCGCAAAATCAGAGCTTTAACCAGGTTTAATACTTTTGAACAATCAAAGCTTTTTATTAGTAATTTATGGCGGTGACTGGCCAATCATTTTGTTGATAGAGATTTCTGTGTATCAATTTTTGTGGATGGGGCCTATAGAGAGTCTCTTGTGATGGCAGGGCAAAAGAGTCATGCAAAAGAAATTAAAGGCCGTTGTCAACCAGGTGCTGTTCAATCCATTATTACAACAATATTTTATATTTTCTTTTCAGGCAGATTACAGATGTCAGTGTGCCCTTAATGTCCGGGTATATTGCCGCTTGTAGTTCTGTAAGTGCCGGCATGCTGGGTCAGCTCTCGCTGGTACCTGTAGTCTGCCTGTAAAGAACAGTAATAAATAAATCATCGCCATCAACCATACACCCATCGCCACGCGGAGTGTGAGGAATAGCTCGGGAGGGGGGGCCCCATTTTATTTTTTGGCCTGGACTTTCTGAGGAATGCCAGTCCTGGGTTAAAAAGTTTAAGGGATGGTTAATATAATGGCAAGGTGACACCATGGTGCTACGCAATATCGCACCAGCTAGTACAGCCTGATGCTGGTTATAGGAAAATAGGGGGTCCCCCACACCAGGGCCAGATTAAGCCTTTGGGGGCCTGGTGAAGGGGGAGGTGTATATTAGCTTGTGCATACCTCCCAACATGACCCCCAAAATGCTCTCTACCTGGACTTCCCTCTTAATACATGATTGGCGTCACCTGTTTCACCTATTGCTAAGAAAGGTATTTCTACACAGGTGATAGCAATCAGAATTAAGAGGGAAGTCCAGGAAGAGAGCATTTTGTACCTTCTGTAATGGGCCATATTAGAAGGTATGGATTGTTTATATTACATTTAAACCAATGGTGTATATTAGATTTGAACCAATAGTTTAATAATTTCTGGGCATTGTTTATAGCTCCACCTAATTGAGAGACAACTATTTTATAAAGTTTTCTTGTAGTGGAACAAAGACAACTTAAACCACCCTAAAATACACATAGAAAAATAAAATCTATCAACTATCGTGCCACATGCAAGAATAGCAGCAGCCTCTGTACTACTTACACACTGGGACAGGAATCAGGAGGAGAGTGTGTGTGTGTGTGTGTGTGTGTGTGTGTGTGTGTGTGTGTGTGTGTGTGTGTGTGTGTGTGTGTGTGTGTGTGTGTGTGTGTGTGTGTGTGTGTGTGTGTGTGTGTGTGTGTGTGTGTGTGTGTGTGTGTGTCTCTAGACCCAAAAGCTCTCATTAGATAACAGGTTATATAGGACCCATGCGGGTAGGAGGAAAAGCTGGGATCCCTTGGTTACTTACAGCTCTCTCCCCCCTTCTATCTCTCCTCTGGTTGGGAATCTCTGTCAGTAGACTATGAAACCGGATACTCTTGTGTCTCTGCTTGCACTTCATACTGTCTTGCTCACATTCTGGCTGCCTGGCTCTGCTGCTGCACAAAAATAAGAATTTACTTACCGATAATTCTATTTCTCGTAGTCCGTAGTGGATGCTGGGGACTCCGTCAGGACCATGGGGTTTAGCGGCTCCGCAGGAGACAGGGCACAATAATAAAAGCTTTAGGATCAGGTGGTGTGCACTGGCTCCTCCCCCTATGACCCTCCTCCAAGCCTCAGTTAGGATACTGTGCCCGGACGAGCGTGCATAATAAGGAAGGATATTGAATCCCGGGTAAGACTCATACCAGCCACACCAATCACACCGTACAACCTGTGATCTGAACCCAGTTAACAGTATGATAACAACGAAGGAGCCTCTGAAAAGATGGCTCACAACAAGAATAACCCGATTTTTGTAACAATAACTATGTACAAGTATTGCAGACAATCCGCACTTGGGATGGGCGCCCAGCATCCACTACGGACTACGAGAAATAGAATTATCGGTAAGTAAATTCTTATTTTCTCTAACGTCCTAAGTGGATGCTGGGGACTCCGTCAGGACCATGGGGATTATACCAAAGCTCCCAAACGGGCGGGAGAGTGCGGATGACTCTGCAGCACCGAATGAGAGAACTCCAGGTCCTCCTCAGTCAGGGTGTGCCCCTGACCAAGTAGCAGCTCGGCAAAGTTGTAAAGCCGAGACCCCTCGGGCAGCCGCCCAAGATGAGCCCACTTCCTTGTGGAATGGGCTTTTACTGATTTTGGCTGTGGCAAGCCTGCCACAGAATGTGCAAGCTGAATTGTACTACAAATCCAGCGAGCAATCGTCTGCTTAGAAGCAGGAACACCCATCTTGTTGGGTGCATACAGGCTAAACAGCGAGTCAGATTTTCTGACTCCAGTCGTCCTGGAAACATATATTTTCAGGGCCCTGACAACGTCAAGTAACTTGGAGTCCTCCAAGTCCCTAGTAGCCGCAGGTACCACAATAGGTTGGTTCATGTGAAAAACAGAAAACACCTTAAGGAGAAATTGAGGACGAGTCCTCAATTCTGCCCTGTCAGAATGAAAAATTAAGTAAGGGCTTTTATATGATAAAGCCGCCCATTCTGACACACGCCTGGCTGAAGCCAGGGCTAATAGAATCTTCACCTTCCATGTGAAATATTCTAATTCCACAGTGGTGAGTGGATCAAACCAATGTGACTTTAGGAAACTCAAAACAACATTGAGATCCCAAGGTGCCACTGGGGGCACAAAAGGAGGCTGTATATGCAGTACCCCTTTTACAAACGTCTGAACTTCAGGCACTGAAGCCAGTTCTTTCTGGAAGAAATTTGACAGGGTCGAAATTTGAACCTTAATGGACCCTAATTTTAGGCCCATAGACCGTCCTGTTTTCAGGAAATGTAGGAAACGACCCAGTTGGAATTCCTCTGTAGGGACCTTCTTGGCCTCACACCACGCAACATATTTTCGCCAAATGCGGTGAAAATGTTTTGCGGTTACATCCTTCCTGGCTTCGACCAGGGTAGGGATGACTTCATCTGGAATGCCCTTTCAGGATCCGGCGTTCAACTGCCATGCCGTCAAACGCAGCCGCGGTAAGTCTTGGAACAGACAAGGCCCCTGCTGGAGCAGGTCCTTTCTTAAAGGTAGAGGCCACGGTTCTTCCGTGAGCATCTCTTGAAGTTCCGGGTACCAAGTCCTTCTTGACCCATCCGGAACCACGAGTATCGTTCTTACTCATCTCCTTCTTATGATTCTCAGTACTTTTGGTATGAGATGCATAGGAGGGAACACATACCCTGACTGGTACACCCACAGTGTTACCAGAGCGTCCACCGCTATTGCCTGAGGGTCCCTTGACCTGGCGCAATATTTGTCTAGTTTTTTGTTCAGGCGGGACGCCATCATGTCCACCTTTGGTTTTTCCCAACGGTTTACAATCATGTGGAAGACTTCCCGCTGAAGTCCCCACTCTCCCGGGTGGAGGTTATGCCTGCTGAGGAAGTTTGCTTCCCAGTTTTCCACTCCCGGAATTAACACTGCTGAGAGTGTTATCACATGATTTTTCGCCCAGCGAAGAATCCTTGCAGTTTCTGCCATTTCCCTCCTGCTTCATGTGCCGCCCTGTCTGTTTACGTGGGCGACTGCCGTGATGTTGTCCCACTGGATCAATACCGGCTGACCTTGAAGCAGAGGTCTTGCTAAGCTTAGAGCCTTGTAAATTGCCCTTAGCTCCAGTATATTTATGTGGAGAGAAGTCTCCAGACTTGATCACACTCCCTGGAAATTTTTTCCTTGTGTGACTGCTCCCCAGCCACTCAGGCTGGCATCCGTGGTCACCAGGACCCAGTCCTGAATGTCGAATCTGCAGCCCTTTCATAGATGAGCACTCTGCAGCCACCGCAGAAGAAAACACCCTTGTCCTTGGAGACAGGGTTATCCGCTGATGCATCTGAAGATGCGATCCGGACCATTTTCCCAGCAGATTCCACTGAAAGGTTCTTGGGTGAAATCTACCGAATGGGATCGCTTTGTAAGAAACCACCATTTTTCACAGGACCCTTGTGCAATGATGCACTGATACTTTTCCTGGTTTTAGGAGGTTCCTGACTAGCTCGGATAACTCCCTGGTCTTCTTCTCCGGGAGAAAACATCCTTTTCTGGACTGTGTCCAGAATCATTCCTAGGAACATTAGACGTGTCGTCGGAAAAAGCTGCGATTTTGGAATATTTAGAATCCACTCGTGCTGTCGTAGAACTACTTGAGATAGTGCTACTCCGACCGCCAACTGTTCTCTGGACCTTGCCCTTATCAGGAAAGCGTCCATATTTCTTTTAGGAAGAATCATCATTTCGGCCATTACCATGGTAAAGACTCGGGGTGCCGTGGACAATCCAAACGGCAGCGTCTGAACTGATAGTGACAGTTCTGTACCACGAACCTGAGATACCCTTGGTGAGAAGGGCAAAATTTGGACATGTAGGTAAGCGTCCCTGATATCCAGTGACACCATATCGTCCTGGTTCGCTATCACTGCTCTGAGTGACTCCATCTTGATTTGAACCCTTGTATGTAATTGTTCAAATCTTTTAGATCTCACCGAGCCGTTTGGCTTCAGTACCACAATATAGTGTGGAATAATACCCCTTCCCTTGTTGTAGGAGGGGTACTTTGATTATCACCTGCTGGGAATACAGCCTGTGAATTTTTTTTTTTTTTTTTTCCAATACTGCCTCCCTGTCGGAGGGAGACGTTGGTAAAGCAGACTTCAGGAACTTGTGAGGGGAAGACGTCTCGAATTTCCAATGTACACCTGGGATACTACGTGTAGGATCCAGGAGTCCACTTGCGAGTGAGCCCACTGCGTGCTGAAACTCTTGAGATGACCCCCCACCGCACCTGAGTCCGCTTGTATGGCCCCAGCGTCATGCTGCGGACTTGGCAGAAGCTGTGGAGGACTTCTGTTCCTGGGAATGGGCTGCCTGCTGCAGTCTTCTTCCCTTTCCTCTAACCCTGGGCAGATATGACTGGCCTTTTGCCCGCCTGCCTTTATGGGTACGAAAGGACTGAGACTGAAAAGACTGTGTCCTTTTCTGCTGAGATGTGACTTGGGGTAACAAAAGTGGATTTTCCAGCTGTTGCCATGGCCACCAGGTCCGATGGACCGCCCCTTTATACGGCAATACTTCCATGTGCCGTCTGGAATCTGCATCACCTGACCACTGTCGTGTCTATAAACATCGTCTGGCAGATATGGACATCACATCTACTCTTGATGCCAGAATGCAAATATCCCTCTGCGCATCTCGCATATATAGAAATGCATCCTTAAAATGCTCTATAGTCAATAAAATATTGTTCCTGTCAAGGGTATCAATATTTTCAGTCAGGAAATCCGACCAAGCCCCCCCAGCGCTGCACATCCAGGCTGAGGCGATTGCTGGTCGTAGTATAACACCAGTATGTGTGTATATACTTTTTAGGATATTTTTCAGCTTCCTATCAGCTGGCTCTTTGAGGGCGGCCGTATCTGGAGACGGTACCGCCACTTGTTTTTATAAGCGTGTGAGCGCCTTATCCACCCTAAGGTGTGTTTCCCAACTCGCCCTCACTTCTGGCGGGAAAGGGTATACCTCCAATAATTTTCTATCGGAGGAAACCCACGTATCATCACACACTTTAATTTATCTGATTCAGGAAAAACTACAAGTAGATTATTCCCACCCTACATAATACCCTTATTTGTGGTACTTGTAGTATCAGAAATATGTAACACCTCCTTCATTGCCCTTAACATGTAACGTGTGGCCCTAAAGGAAAATACGTTTGTTTCTTCACCGTCGACACTGAAGTCAGTGTCCGTGTCTGTGTCGACCAACTGAGGTAAATGGGCGTTTTTACAAGCCCCTGACGGTGTCTGAGACGCCTGGACAGGTACTAATTTGTTTGCCGGCCGTCTCATGTCGTCAACCGACCTTGCATCGTGTTGACATTATCACGTAATTCCTAAATAAGCCATCCATTCCGGTGTCGACTCCCTAGAGAGTGACATCACCAATACAGGCAATTTTGCTCCGCCTCCTCACCAACATCGTCCTCCTACATGTCGACACACACGTACCGACACACAGCACACACACAGGGAATGCTCTGATAGAGGACAGGACCCCACTAGCCCTTTGGGGAGACAGAGGGAGAGTTTGCCAGCACACACCAAAAACGCTATAATTATACAGGGACAACCCCTTATACAAGTGTTTTCCCTTATAGCATTTTCACATATGTAATCATATCGCCAAATAAGTGCCCCCCCTCTCTGTTTTAACCCTGTTTCTGTAGTGCAGTGCAGGGGAGAGCCTGGGAGCCTTCCTCACAGCAGAGCTGAGCAGGAAAATGGCGCCGTGTGCTGAGGAGAATAGGCCCCGCCCCCTAAAACGGCGGGCTCTTCTCCCGGAGTTTGTGAGATCTGGCAGGGGTTAAATACATCCATATAGCCTCAAGGGCTATATGTGATGTATTTTAGCCATAAAAAAGGTATAATACATTGCTGCCCAGGGCGCCCCCCCCAGCGCCCTGCACCCTCAGTGACCGCTGGTATGAAGTGTGCTGACAACAATGGCGCGCAGCTGCAGTGCTGTGCGCTACCTTATGAAGACTGAAAGTCTTCTGCCGCCTGTTTCTGGACCTCTGGACCTCTTCAACTTCGGCATCTGCAAGGGGGGTCGGCGGCACGGCTCCGGGACGAACCCCAGGGTGAGACCTGTGTTCCGACTCCCTCTGGAGCTAATGGTGTCCAGTAGCCTAAGAAGCAAATCCATCCTGCACGCAGGTGAGTTTACTTCTCTCCCCTAAGTCCCTCGTAGCAGTGAGCCTGTTGCCAGCAGGACTCACTGAAAATAAAAAACCTAACTTAAACTTTTATTCTAAGCAGCTCAGGAGAGCCACCTAGATTGCACCCTTCTCGGCCGGGCACAAAAATCTAACTGAGGCTTGGAGGAGGGTCATAGGGGGAGGAGCCAGTGCACACCACCTGATCCTAAAGCTTTTATTATTGTGCCCTGTCTCCTGCGGAGCCGCTAAACCCCATGGTCCTGACGGAGTCCCCAGCATCCACTTAGGACGTTAGAGAAAAGGTGAGCTAGTGATGACACTGTGCTCCAACCAGGGGGCCCCATGACAGAGGGGGGCCTGGGGTACAGTATGCCCTGCGTCCCCCCTTAATCTGGCAATGCCCCACACCATCCCTCCCTTCCTATTTTCCGAAACTAGATCAGACTCAGAGGGAGGTCCAGGGCTAATTACGGATTATTATTTTTTTTTGGGGGGGGGGGGGGGGTTTGAGACCAAATTCCCCTTATCTTTAGCCTGCACAGATCATACTGTGCAGGGTAGCTCTTACCACTATTATGTACATAGGTTGTGTTGTATTACAGGCCTTCATTTACATTTTATACACAAGACTAGTACAAGGCTAATCCCTTGAGGCACTTTCATGATTTGCAGATCCAATATTTGGATGGAATTTTTTTTTTTAAAATTATACTATATTATATATACCGTATATACTCGAGTATAAGCCGAGTTTTTCAGCACATTTTTTGTGCTGAAAAAGCA